>NC_085034.1:2258324-2323324 GCF_963692335.1 Osmerus eperlanus | reverse complement strand
TAAACAAGTTGGGTTTCCGAATTGCAGAACTGGTGCTGTCTTGTTTTATCTGCCTGTCTGTGGGTTTGTGTCGAGTGGATTTTCAGAAGGTGCCGGTAGAAATATGAAAAGTAAAATGGTGGGTTTGTATTTTAGTGTTGCAGCAGCCTTCAACAAAACATTTGTCATTCATTTAGGACATTGGTTACTCAACATGTGACAAAACACGTGTGTGTGTATGATTATAAGTGTGTGTGTGTTTGTGTCATGTACTTTTGTGTATCATTCCAGGTGATGTGGTCCATCTGTTTTATGGCCACAGGTTTTATTACCCCAGATACTGGGGTAATAAACATCTGGACTGAGACCTTAGTACGTTAGACTGTTGTCTCTGTGTCTTTGCCACATCCAGGAACACTCAGAATGAGGAAGACAAGGTTGTTGTTTGTCAGCACACAGCACTTCAGTAGCTTGTGCCTCTTTGCCATAGGGTGTCTGGTGACCAGTAGGAAGCCACCACTTGCCAGAGCCAGAGGCAAAGTCCAAGCAGAGCCTACTTGAAGATGTCATGCGGTTTGTAATACCTGAATAATCATCTTAAATTTTTGGGGGTTATCTTTAGATTAGCTGAGTGCTCAACGTGATTAAAAGTTGCTGATGACCAGAACAATCAAGGGCTGGCTAAGAGCATCTGTGTGAGGCCTTTCTGCAGCACTTAGTTTAATGTTAAGGCCGGGCAGTAAAGACATCATTAGGCAATACACTTTTGACAGATCATAATGAAATAAATTGCTGTAGAAATTATGGCGCCGCTTTTGCCTTGGAACCTTGGTGTCTGTTTGGCGCGAGTCCAGAACTTCCTGTGGCGCACCGTTGCTCACTTTGCTGCTTCTCTGTTCTCAGATGGGAGGACACAGTCGACGAAGTGAACACTTACTGTAGCCTACTCTCTCTCTTTCTCTTTCTCTTTATCTATATCTCCCTCCCTCTCTCTCTCTCTCTCTCTCTCCTCTCTCTCTCTCTCTCTCTCTCTCTCTCTCTCTCTCTCTCTCTCTCTCTCTCTCTCTCTCTTTCTCACTCTCTCTTTCTTGAACGCACAAACAAATAATCTTGTACTCGACACGCAGAGTCTGGCTCACAACTGCACTTCAACCTCCAGACGGCTGTTCCACTCAAGCGATGAAAGGGTCCGTTTCACCGCTTGCGTTCCCTAACTTCAAGCGAGACTGACATTTCTGTAAATGTCGATGGTGTTTTGTCTGGACCGAACCGCCCTTGAAGACTGTTGATAGGCTACGTCTCGATGGCATGTATAATAACCTGCTACGAACGGAGTGGAGACTAAAAACGGTGGGTAGGAAATTGATGATTAAAGCATTAAACGTGGTCCACATTTTGGCAGTGCCGAGATAGACCTTTGTTATTATAATAAGTGTACAAGTTCATTTGAAACGTCTTGACAAACTTATACATTCTACAGCCCACTCTGTCATTCTAAACGATGTGTTTCAATCACTGCCGTTGGTCTAGCCTACCTTTGAGATATGGTATAGGGTAGTGGCAGGTTTTTAACAACTACCTACTATGGAGACCACGGTTAGTTCTGTGGTTAAACTAGCGTATAGTGGTCAGTTTGCAGATAAGGCTTCAAGACTTGTCATCGCCTGCTTCCCCCTTGCGCTACTAGATTTTATTCCCATAATGAGAGTGTGCTTTGGTGAATGTAGGCTAGTCTCTAACACTTGATCTATCTTTACATGTAGGCTACCACTAATTAGGAAAGCAGATTATTTACACTGCATGGTTGTAACTTTACGCTTCTGGGTGCGCGACACATTTCCATCAGCAGATGGCGCCAAAGTTCAATGACCGCTCGAGGCGACTGGTGGAGCGCGACCGTGGTTTGAGTGCTGGGATTAGTTTTGTCAGGGATGAGTTCCTACCTGGAATTGTGTGAGTGTGTGTGTGTGAGAGTGTGTTGTGTGTATGTTTGTGTCTTTTAGCGGCTGTTTACAGTAGTAGCTTGCTGAAGTGTGGGTGAACAAATGTTGGAACACCAGGGGGGGGGGGGGGAGAGAGAGAGAGAGGGAGAGAGAGAGAGAGAGAGAGGGAGAGGGAGGGGGAGGGGGGGGAGGGGGAGAGAGAGGATGACTTGATGAAAAAGGGAGAGATGAAGAGAAAGAGGGATCAGAAATGGGGATCTGCCAGGATCTGTTTATAATGTGCTGATGTGTATTTTATTCTGCTGGCTCCACCCTATGGTGTCACTTCAGGACTTCCTGTCAAAACGAGAGACTTCCTGGAGAAAAGGAAATAGGGGTGCAGGTCCACACAGGACCAAGGTTTCACTCTGTGAAATGAACTGGAGCTGGAGCTGGTAAAGACTGAACTGGCCCAGTCTTTACCTTTGCAGGCTAACTGAGGTGCCCTGCAGTTCATCCAGGTTCAAATCCAGTTAAATCACAGGGCCTCTGAGACTGTTGCCATGAAAGTGAGATTTTCTGAACTGTATCTGGTGTCAACCTGTTGTTCTGATAGGATATCTGTCGGTAGGTGAGGCTCAGTCAGCATCTAGGCTCCACCCCCTGCCCTGGCATGGAAGGAAATGATCATCCATTTAGAAGGTGAGATACAACCACACACACACAAACACACTGCCATTTACAAGCCCCTATGCACTAGTCGCTATGTACACAATTTTTCTGCATCGAGAACTCTGTTGTAACATTTCAGTGTGAGGAAAACAAAACATGACACAGATGTGGCGTTGATGAAAGGGTTTTGAGGGCACAAGGTGAAACAAACACAGCCTCTTACGACCACACCTGCGTTTACCGCTAACCCCAGGGACTGAGGTTCTGCAGTACACTTGAGATCAGTGAGGTCTTGAGATCAGTGAGCTAACGCAGTCGTCTCAGCAGTTTAAATAATTTATTAAGGCAGGCAGCGCACGACTGTGGAGCGAGTTTGGGGAGATGAAGGAAGTCGACATGACAAAGCTATATTTAGAGAGATAACCAGAGGAAGGTGAGTTTAATGAGAGGGAGCAATGATGCTCCAGAATGTTCTCCTTGACCCCTAGCTTCTGCAGTGTGTGTGTATGTGTGTGTGTGTGTGTGTGTGTGTATGTGTGTGTGTGTGTGTGTATGTGTGTGTGTGTGTGTGTGTGTGTGTGGGCTCCCACGTTTCAGATCACAAACATGCCAACAACAGTGACCTCATTCTGAAGCTCTTCTGAGGTATGTCATTGTGTCCCTGAAACTGGGCCAGTGGCCATGGTCACTACACCAGACCGTATCTCTGATAAACAGGGAAACCCAGGGCTTAGTACAACACAACTGACTGAACTGTTGCTGACCCACATCTCAGCCCAACCTCAACCCAGACCCCTACAGTGTAGCCCTGGATGTCTGTCTTGTCCCAGGGCCCCCAGTCTAGCCCTCTAGGCCTAGCACCCAGGCCGACCCAGCCTAGCCCTAGACACCTCATTTAGACACACAGGGGGAGAGAGAAAAGCTGTGTGCCACCTTTCAGTCGCTGCACCATGCCAGCTCCAGCTGAAGAGAGCCATTGTTTGGCAACTCTCTCACAGGGTCAAGGCTGGTGATGGCTGGCTGAGGGGGCGGGGGCGGGGGGGTGAAGTAGATGAGGGGGAGGGAGAGGGAAAGATAGAGAGCAGGGGAGGGAGGGAGAAAGAGAGGGGGGAGGAGGGGGGATGAGAGAGGGAAGCAGGGAGAGAGGGAGGGAGGGAGGGGGAAGAGAAAGGGAGGGAGAAGATGAACAGCAGAAAAGAGGGCACATGGGAGATGAGGCGTGCATGAGAAGAAACTAGGCAGGTGAGCGGCCGTATCTCCTCGTCTTCAATCCATCCGTTTATCCCTTCATCTGTGTTAACCTAACCCTGTCTGTCCATCGCTGTCCATACTGTGATCACATACCTCTTAAACTACTGAAGATTCACTGTTACTGGATCCTGGAGGGAAGTGCCATGTTGATCACATTCTTCCTTTCTCTACTACACACACACACACACACACACACACACACACACACACACACACACAACACACACACACACACGCACACACACACAAATGAATCTAGTTCAGTTCCTCTTACCCTGAAGGCTTTCAGACACACACAAGCACACACACACACACACACACACAGTCCCTTGTCTGACAGACACGTTAGCGTAATGATGAGACAGGAAAGAGCCCTTGTAACCCTTCTCTTCCTCTTGTTCTTCGCTGAACAAACTCTCCAGATCATCTCCACTATAAGATACACTAACGTGTATCTGAACGCTCCCAGAGGCTGTTTACTGCTGTTAATGTGTGCTGTTAATGTGTAGTGTGAGTCAGTTCAGCTGAATGTGATTTAGTGATTCTACCATCATCTCATTTTCTCCTCTGCCTGTATGTACCAAGCTTGTGTGGTGGGGGTATGTGGGTACATTAGCTTTAGGGTGTCTTGTGTGTGGAGCAAAAGAAAGATTGAGAGAAAGAGAGAAAAAGAGAGAGAGAGAGGAAGTGTACTGAGGTCTAGCAGCAGGGACGAGTTGGTTTGTCAAGCAAGAAAGAACAATATCAGGTCACATGACTCCTCCCTGCCAATCAATAAGCAGGGGAGAGAGAAGGAGAGAGAGAGGAAGGGAGAGAGAGGGAGAGAAAGTGAGGAGAAGACTAGCTTGCAGCCTGGATGCTTTTGTCTCCTTTTATTTCCCTGCATCTCTCCTCTTCTCTCTATTTAGTGCTAGGTACTTTTGTTCTCACTTCCCTCTCTCTCTCTCTCTCTCTCTCTCTCTCTCTCTCTCTCTCTCTCTCTCTCTCTCTCTCTCTCTCTCTCTCTCTCTCTCTCTCTCTCTCTCTCTCTCTCTCTCTCTCTCTCTCTCTCTCTCTCTCTCTCTCTCTCTCTCTCTCTCTCTCTCTCTCCCTTCCTCTGCGTGGGTCTGTCCTGGCAGTAGGAGACTGGCTCTCTGGCTGGTGTGTGTGTCGTGCTGTGACCATGAGGACCCTCCACAGGTTGAAGTTGATGAGTTCGACCAGTCTGAGTGACCTGGGGGAAGAGTGAGAAGGCTGCAGCCTTGGAGGATCGGGCCACACAGCACAGGAGGGCCTGGAGCCAACGCCACATGGAACAGGTACAGGCAGTGTGTGTGTGTGTGTGTGTGTGCGTGTTGCGTGTGTGTGTGTGTGTGTGTGTGTGTGTGTATATTGTGCGTGTGTGTGCGCGAGCGTGTGTGTGTGTGTGTGGAGGGGTGGGGGCTGCAGGAACAGTGTTCAGGTAGTGCTCAGGTTAGTGGGCTTGGCTCTGCTGGGTGGAGGGGATGGTACAATACCTAACCCTACCCCACCTAGATGGATTTGTAGGATCATTTGTGCATCGCGTCTGTGTACATGCATGTGTGAGTGTGTGTGTATCTGTACGTGTATACAGATACACACACACTTGCAACATTTGTGAATGATTTATAGAGTGTGTTTCTATGCGTGAGTGTTAGTTGTTTAGTTGGAATCTGAGTGTGTGTTGCTGGCGGTCCATTCCTCCAGGTGATTCCAAGGCTTGTTTGGCATTTCCTTGGAAATGTTATGCTGCATCGAGCATGCATGACAGAACACTGCTCTGCAGTCATCAGATCTTAGTAGGACAGGGAACTAGCTCTGGTAGTCTTAGTAGGACTGGAGACTTGCTCTCTCACTTCAGGGGTTGGGATAGTACTGGTTAGGTTGGATAAACCACTTAGTCACTCCACAAGCGCTGTGGGTAAAAGCAGACAGGATGGGAGAACAGAGGGTGAATGGATGAAGTACTGGAGAGATGAATGAATGCACGGATGGATGCATTGATGGATGTTTGCCATGTAAGAGAGATTATATCATCACATGCATCCTCTCTCTTCCCGTGTGTGCTTGTGTGTGTGTGTGTGTGTGTGTGTGTGTGTGTGTGTGTGTGTGTGTGTGTAGCATCCCACAATGCCGTGATATCCGTGTTCCAGAGGAAAGACCTGGGAGAGAATGAGCTTTACATCCTCAATGAGGGAGTCCGGTAAGAACCCCTAATCTATGACCTCTGACCTCTCAACTGCACCGTGACCTTGAGTCCAGACTATGGAGCTCAGCAGAGGACAGGCCCAACACCTCAAACTCTCTGGTTTTCCTTCTCCTCTCTCTTCTCCTCTCTCTTCCCTCTCTCTTCTCCTCTCTCTTCTCCTCTCTCTTCCCTCTCTTCCCTCTCTCTTCTCTCTCTCTCTCTCCTCTCTCTTCCCTCTCTCTTCTCCTCTCTCTTCCCTCTCTCTTCCCTCTCTCTTGCCTCTCTCTTCTCCTCTCTGTTCCCTCTCTTCCCTAATCTGTGACCTCTGACCTCTCAACTGTCTGGAACACTCTCTCGGTCTCTTCACACTTTCTCATACTGGCACATCTCACCGGATAAGATTTGCATCTAACACAGCATGTTGTTTGGTTCATCCCCTGCCTTGGAGGGGATGCACGGCAAGATAGATCTGCCGAAGTTACTCTCCCCTATCTGCATGAATGTAATAGCTTCTATCTGGCTTTCTGTTTTATCTGCTCTAGGTCTACGGACCTCAAGGACACACTGAGTGTGGAAAGGTTATGGAGGCCAGTCTATAGTTAGTTAGTTTGTTTTAGTTTTTATACACATTTAGGGAAACTCACTGCTGTGGTGTAGATAGGCCCTATCTCTCTCTCTCGCTCTCTATCTTGGTTTATTTTTTTAACTTTCTCTCCTGCTGCAAAGCAATTATTTGTGCGTCAAAATTACATGTAAAGTCAATGCAAAACACGCAAATAATTTGCTTTGCGGCAGAAAGGGAAAACGTCACTTTCTCTCCTGCTCTTTCTACTTCTAAGTTTCTCTTTCTGTCTCTTTGTGTCTCTTTATTAGTTTCTTTCTCTCAGTTTCGAGTTCAGATAACCATATCATCTGGTTCTCGTATCTCATTGAACAGGAAGTGGACGTTGTCTGGCTTCCTGTTTAAAGGTGTGATGTGTAACAGCAGGTTGGAGTGGAAAAATTAAAAATGAAACCCCTCTCTCTCTCTTCTACGTCTGTGCACACACACACGCGCACCACACACGCGTACACACTCGCACACACCAACACATTGTGTGTATTTCTGGTCAACTTTGTTCTGTCCACTGCTATACAGTTTAGATGTGGGACACTGCAGAAGTTTCATTTCCTCTCATCCAGCACTGCAAACAGACTGATACAACACAACACATTGTACTAGAAGGAGAGGCAGGTGGAATATGTCTTTATCTCTTTCGCTCTCTCTCTTTCTTATAAATCCCTCATTCTCTATGTCTCTCTGTCTCTATAAATATAAATGTCTCTCTTTCTCTGTAAATCTCTCATTCTCTATGTCTCTCTATCTTTCTGTATAACTATAAATATATCTCTCTTTCTATATAAACCTCTCATTTTCTATGTCTCTCTATCTTTCTCTATCCATTTAAATGTCTCTCTTTCTCTATATATAAATACCTCTTTTTCTATCTCTCTGTCTCTCTTTCTACATAAATATGTATCTTTCTCTCTATATAAACATATATATATGTTGTCTCTCTTTGTCTCTCTCTATATACTGTCTGTTTCTTCTGTATATACTGTCTGTTTCTCTGTCTCTCTCTATATACTGTCTGTTTCTCTGTCTCTCTCTATATACTGTCTGTCTCTCTATATACTGTCTGTTTCTCTGTCTCTCTCTATATACTGTCTGTCTCTCTATATACTGTCTGTCTCTCTATATACTGTCTGTTTCTCTGTCTCTCTATATATACTGTCTGTTTCTCTGTCTCTCTATATACTGTCTGTTTCTCTGTCTCTCTGTCTCAGGCAGCTGTTGAAGACTGAGCTGGGATCGTTCTTCACTGAATACCTCCAGGTAGGACGGCCACCCATCTCTACCTCTGTTCACAGTAAAGCCTGCTTTAAAGCTCTACGATTACTTGGTACAACCCAACACAAGTGCACACTGTCAGGTGAAATGTGTAGATTACCTTGTGGTGTCATGTAACGTAGTGGTGATAGTCTAATAGTCTGTGATGTTCTGTAACGAGCCGTGATGAGTCATGGTTGTGTGTTTGTTGTTTCTGCAGAACCAGCTTCTCACGAAGGGGATGGTCATACTGAGAGATAAACTACGCTTCTATGAAGGTGGGTGTGATCAGATAGTGGCAGGAGAACTGATGTGGTCCAAACAGAGGGGTTACCTCCGCTTTGTGTGGTCTTAAAATCAATGTTTCTCATGTATTGTGAAGTGATGAGTGGGCTCCAACCACAGGGCAGACCACACACACGCATCTAGGCTCAGGTGCTGTCGTCACGGCCGACCAAACAGGAAGTGACACGCACGGTTTTCCCAGCTTTATCTGGCTACAAGCCTGCGGTGTGGGAATGGTAAAGCTGCAGATGGCTGGTACCAGAGAACTATGACTGCGTCATTCTCTGCATGTGAAGTAGCTCAGGTCAAGGATGAATAATTAACAATGCAGAAATGAACCATTTTGACGCCAATGTCCCCTGACCATTCACAATATGCAATAATTTAGTCTTATCTGATTCCATGTCCATTGCTGCACACACACACACACACACACACACACATAGAGAACCATTAGTCTCTTACAATAGGTTAAACCAAACCTTGCAACAGTCAGTCTAGGATCACTGGTTATTCTGAAAGACCTTAATGTTAACATGTTGTTTAGGCTGAAGGTATTGGTTGGTTGTGGTGTCCCTGGGTGTGTGCAGGGCAGAAGCTGCTGGACTCCTTGGCTGAGACCTGGGACTTCTTCTTCTGTGACGTGCTGTCCATGCTGCAGGCTATCTTCTACCCTGTCCAGGTACAACCAGACGATCCACTCCCTCTCTCCCCTGGTCTCTGCCCAGCTGCTTCCCTACACTATGCTGTACCACAGTTCAGCTCACACTGTGTTACAACCTTCTAGATAAGGCTGTGGTTTGTATCAACCCAAAATAAATGTTTCTTCTGTATGTGCGTGTGTGTGTGTGTGTGTGTGTGTATGTGTGTGTGTGTGTGTGTGTGTGTCAGGGGAAGGAACCCTCAGTGAGGCAGCTGGCTCTTCTTCACTTCAGGAACATCATCACTCTGAACCTCAAGTTGGAGGACTCTCTGTCCCGACCTCGTGCCCGCACCCCCCCCTCCATCATCCAGATGCTCCTCATACTGCAGGTACACACACACACACACTCACATACACACTCTCTCTTTCTCTTGACCACACGACAGGAAGTGAAGAATAGTGAGCATGCGGTGCTGCTCTGAGGAGAGGGACCTCACAGGAAACGCTATGCCCCGTGTGAAGTCAAAATCTAATGTTCTTCCCATGACCGCAGATGACTTGTGTGTGCGTATGTGTGTGTGTGTGTGTACTAGAGTATGTGTGTGTTTGGAGTCAGATTTACAGGACTGTATGTGTAAGCCAGGGTTCTGTTTTGTTTAACGGCACATCTCAAACAGTGAGGCTGGGGCCAGTGAGGCTGGGGTGAGTGAGGCTGGGGCCAGTGAGGCTGGGGTGAGTGAGGCTGGGGCCATTGAGGCCAGTGAGGCTGGGGTGAGTGAGGCTGGGGCCAGTGAGGCTGGGGCCAGTGAGGCTGGGGTCAGTGAGGCTGGGGTCAGTGAGGCCAGTGAGGCTGTGGATTGGTGTAGTGGCGGGGGGAGTGGAGGTAGAGGCTGGACTGTAACAGAGAGAGATTGAGAGGGGGCCTCTAGCTGACATCCTTTCTGTGACTCAGTGACCCAGTTCTGCTGAAGAAGAGATGCTGGTGATGAACTGGGGCAGCAGGACGCAAGACCAGAACCGTCAGAGAGAGAGAGAGAGAGAGATTGGTGTATTGCGGTGTGTCTGTGTGCGTGAGAGAGACAGATAGTGTATTACACAGTGCAAAGAAGCCAGATATTAAACCGTAACAACACACTGCTCATGCCAGGCTATGCTAGCATGAGCATTAATCTTGTTAGCTTCGCTAGCAGGATTCTGTATTTCATCAGATTTACATTTACATTTAGTCATTTAGCAGACGCTCTTATCCAGAGCGAGTTACAGTAAGTACAGGGACATTCCCCACTCAGGCAAGAAGGGTGAAGTGCCTTGCCCAAGGACACAGTCATTTTGCACGGCCGGGAATCGAACCAACAACCTTCTGATTACTAGCCGGACTCCCTAACCGCTCAGCCATCTGACCCCCCAGATGTGTGGTCATGTGGTCGTTTTCATGTATATGAGTCAAAGCAAAGCAATGTGATCACGGAGACACACAGCGATGTGACTGACTTCTCCACCACACACAGATTAAACCAATTTCCAACATCTGATACTATCCCAGCGTTTCTGCCATCTGCTGGACAGATGGCAGAAACTCCCTTAAAAAACAAAAATAAACGTTAAGTGTTGCCATGTGGTTAATGTGTCTGTGTGTGTGTGTCCGTGTGTGTGTGATGGATGTGTGAGGTGTGTATGTGTGTGTGATGCATGTGTGTCTGTATGTCCGTGTGTGTGATGAATGTGTGATGCGTGTGTGTGTGATGCATGTGTGTGTGTATGTCCGTGTGTGTGATGAATGTGTGATGCGTGTGTGTGTGATGCATGTGTGTGTGTGTGTGTGTCCGCAGGGGGTCCATGAGTCTAAAGGGGTGAGTGAGGACTACCTTCGTCTGGAGGGTCTTCTACAGAAGGTGGTGTCTCCGTACCTGGGCACCCAGGGCTTGTTCTCCCCCGACGGCTCCAACAGCCACTGCTCCTGTGTGCTGGGTCAGTACCACCACAGTCCCAGAGCCACACCCTGGAAAGATCTGCTGAACCTGGGACACTAGTCACAGTGGAGGGAGAAATAGATTACGTTTTTTGAGGTCACTGTGTAAAGAAAGTGTAAATCACTCATTTAACTCTGTCCCCTTCCCTCCAATATCCATTCCACATCCCCCCATTCCCCATCACTCCACCCCTCCATCCCTCCACCCTCCACCCCTCCATCCCTCCACCCTCCACCCCTCCATCCCTCCACCCTCCACCCCTCCATCACTCCACCCCTCCATCCCTCCACCCTCCACCCCTCCATCCCTCCACCCTCCATCCCTCCATCACTCCACCCCTCCATCCCTCCACCCTCCACCCCTCCATCACTCCACCCCTCCATCCCTCCACCCTCCACCCCTCCATCCCTCCACCCCTCCATCCCTCCACCCTCCACCCCTCCATCCCTCCACCCTCCACCCCTCCATCCCTCCACCCTCCACCCCTCCATCACTCCACCCCTCCATCCCTCCACCCTCCACCCCTCCATCCCTCCACCCTCCATCCCTCCATCACTCCACCCCTCCATCCCTCCACCCTCCACCCCTCCATCACTCCACCCCTCCATCCCTCCACCCTCCACCCCTCCATCCCTCCACCCCTCCATCCCTCCACCCTCCACCCCTCCATCCCTCCACCCTCCACCCCTCCATCCCTCCACCCTCCACCCCTCCATCCCTCCACCCCTCCATCCCTCCACCCTCCACCCCTCCATCCCTCCACCCTCCACCCCTCCATCCCTCCACCCTCCACCCCTCCATCCCTCCACCCCTCCATCCCTCCACCCTCCACCCCTCCATCCCTCCACCCTTCCATCCCTCCACCCCATCATCCCTCCATCCGTCCACCCCTCCCCAGAGAAGCGTCTTCAGAAGCGTTGGCCGAGGCCTGGCGACCCCCCCACCAAGAACCCGGTGGTCCGGTCCCAGAGCTACAACATCCCCATGCTGACGCCCGTGGTGGAGTACGACCCCGAGGCCTCCTCCACTGGCAGCATGGGCATCCGCCGCCACTCTGTCTGCGAGATGACTTCCTGTCAGGAGGAGCAGAGCTCCATGTCCGACACCACCAGCTCCTCCCAGGTCTCCACGGCGTCCCTGGCCCAGCCGGGAAGCCCCTCCCTGGGGCAGGATCCAAGCCTGACAGGGGGGATCCTGGAGGGACCCCAGCTTCAAATCCAGCTCCAGCCCCGATCACATTCCCCCTCAATCTTCCCCACGCACTCCCCAGGAGGGCTACTGCAAGCTGGGGAGCTGCTGGTGTCTCTGACCAGCCCTCCCACCCTTCTCCAGGACACCTCCTTGGAGGCCAGCAGCTCGTCCAGCCCAGAGACTGTGGTGGACCAGCTGCTGGAGTCCATGGACTCAGACCCAGATGGAATCTTCATAGACTTCCCATCTACCTGTTCTGGGTCTTCCTCTTACAGCAGGGAAAGTGGCCAGCAGAGTGTAGTATAAGGAAACAAGGGCATACAGACACATGTGCACTGTAGAGATATGGATGCTTTATACACACACACACGCACACTATACACACACTTTTCTTAAGTTGGTTTTTCAAAGAATCTACCCTTCTGGGGTATTGTGATTATTTTTGTTAACTACACTTTGTAGTGTTTAGGGAACTTCTGTTTCTAGTTGATCTCTACCTCTCTGTTGGCTTTTGGATGCTCCTGAGTGACCTAAAGATGCTATTTTGCTGAATTCATACTGAATACCAGTGTATTCACATACAGTACTGTTTTTTCTCAACTAATCTCTTACCTTTTTGATGGATAGTCCCCTTTGTCAATGTATGGGACTGTTTCAATGTAGCTGCATAGTTGGATGATATCCATATCAAAGATGTTAACTGTGTGCATTCAGTTATGAAGAATGTGTAAACATGACCCCTGTAAGCAATCTATGAAGGCAGACTTTTTAGTAAATCGGTTTATTTTCTAAAGGGATGATATTATGTTGATCTTGCACCTCTCACTTTCTATAAATCTATTTCTATACAGATGGTCGAAAATGTGTTTAATTAAATTGTAGTCGAACATCCTTTAGTCCGTTCAATTTGTTTTCATTATTCTTCCGGAATGCCGTAAATAGTTCAATTCAGAGCCATATAATTTCTCTCCGGTTCAATTGATAAAGATAAATCTAATAATGCCAAACCCTCCGCCAATAAGAAATGTATGCAGCCAATGCAGCAAATGTATTTACTTGAGCAAGAAATTTGATTTTTGCTATATATTTTTTTATTATCTTGTCACGAAGTTGTGTCCAGCAGAGGACGCGCACACCAAAGTATTTACATGCATAAAGAGCGACTATTTTGACTGCTTCGAAAATGACTGCTAAATGACTAAATGTATGTAGACAGCTGGGCGTGACATTGAGAACATCCACGTCGTGGTAGGCCATAGTGATATTATTGCTACCGGATGCTCTAATTGCTCTATTGCGGTGTGCGCAGTAACTTGCCACAGAAAGTGAAAGAAAAGATTAGCATTTTAGACGTTTGCAGACGGGCCGGACAGATATGTGTCCTGCGCTCTTCTCATCGTGGTCTGTTTATTCGTACCCTGCCCAAGCGAAGGTATGTAAATACAATTCACTCTATTTAAATTTCCCTCAGTGGTGTTTTCCCAACCTGTTTCTTGGATATTGGGCGTATGTGAAGCCCTCTGTGAAATTGCTTGCTTTTTTAATTTGATGTAGTAGCCAGGAGTTAATGTTAGAGAGTGCGTATACGCACTCTATCAGATCAATTATCATCTCTGTACGCCTGCGTCTAGTTCCATTCATTGTATATAGCGGGACAAGTTATCCTTACTTCTTAGCGTGAGAAATGGTTGAAATGCATGTCAAATACAAGATGTGGCGTGAGAAATGCCTGAAATGCGTAAGACTCACGGCAAATTCCCTGAATATTACTGACCACCGTAGAGGTCTTACTACAGCGCGAGAGAGAAGTCCTGTTGTGTGTTCCTCACAAGTAGACTACCTTAGACCAATATGGCCAACAAAGTGGGTTTTCTTTTACACCCGACGTGAATTCATACATAAAAGAGAAACGTGTAGATTACAGTATGATCACAGACAGGTGATATTGTGATCTGATCGTTTCTTTCCGCATTGGTGTTAGGCGGTGAAGACTTCTGCAAACAGCCACCGAAGAAGAATCATACCAAGCCTTTGCCGACAGACTGCTTGGCTGACGAAAGGAACTTTGCAGGGTGAACGGTACTCTTCGATACGACTGTGAAGAGGGCTACGTGAGGAAAGCGGGAACATCTGGACTCATCAAATGCAAACTAGTTTGACCAGAAGTTGGTATGGGAAGAAGCCAAGTCCAGCATCCAGTGCATATGTAAAGGCACTAGATATGCCATCTGTCCAGCAGGTGAGACAAAAATAATTACAGAACTATTTCTTTGAATAAGGTGGGAAAAAAAGATAAACATTCGACATCGAACTAAAAGCAGACTAAAAGCAAAAACTATTGCTTAGCATTTGACAAACACAGGCTGAGTTAACCGTCTTGAACTGGTGAGGCGGATGGGAGGCAGATGGCTGAGCGGTGAGGGAGTCGGGCTAGTAATCTGAAGGTTGCCAGTTAGATTTCCGGCCGTGTCAATTGACGTGTCCTTGGGCAAGGCACTTCACCCTACTTGCCTCGGGGGAGAATGTCCCTGTACTTACTGTAAGTCGCTCTGGATAAGAGCGTCTGCTAAATGGACTAAATGTAAATGTAACTACACATCTCTTTCCAAGGTCAACAGCTCACTTGGTGATCTTTACATGGCTCAGGGATGTGCACATTTACGGGCTATTTTCTTGGCTATAATCTTTTTCTTTTGGCCACAGAGTATTTAGTAAACCTAATTTCCTGTCACATAGTATCTCAACAGCAGCTGGTTTTAAAAGATCTCTGATATTAAGGATAAGAGGGTTATTTGGAAATGGGGGATTTTTTGTTAAGTATGACACACTAGCTGGTCGATTAGCTCATGACCTCAGCTAAAAAAAACAAAACAGATCTGGATTTCACCGCAAGAACTATCTTCAGACATGATTATGTGAAAGAAATAATTATTGATGGCAGAGGAAAAACTAAGATTGTCAATAAAAATGTTTGATCAGATGTTTCATTAGTGCGAGCTTGTATCAAATATCGTTTCAATAGGGTATTTCCTTCTATGGCTTATATGGTTGAGTGTTTCTCAACTGGTCTAACCTCACAACCCACATTTCTCCTCTGTCACTAAGTCATACTGCTTCAAAGGATGTTTGTAACTCGTCATGGCAACCTACTGTCTACAGCGAGAGGCCTCAGGTCATACGTGCACAGACGTTTGAGGGGCTATTGCTCTAACATGAGAAAATCCCCGCCCCTCGCCGCAGTCACTTTCTTTCTCATATGGCGCTGCATGAAGTCGAACACACCTAACATCTCCATTACTTCAAAAAGTCACATGAAAGTGGAAGGGTTCTCCCTCCTTCACTCGCAATGCACCGGCGTGAAAGTGCAAAAAATATAATGTGACATTGTAATGTGACGCGTTCCACATGGACTGACTTCATGCAGCACCGCAGGCGGCTGCCTTGAATCTGAGAATGCCATTGGCTGCTTCAAGTCAGCCGGGCTGCAGGCGGCTGCAGGCGACGCCGGCGCTGCATGAAGTCGAACGCACCTAATGTCATGTGACACTGTCAAGTCACGTGACTGGGGGCAGAGGGCCACGCTGACGTAATATAGTGGCAAAATAAATGAACACAGAACTGGATGATATCGCAATTTAATTGTATTTAACTTTACTAATGATGGGCTTATCGTATTGATGCAGCCACAAAAAATCATCAGCCAATCAGGGCCATTTTCACCCTGGCACTCACTGCCTTACAGTTCAATGTTCTAAGCCCAAAGTTCTAATGGTCCAAGACAAACATAAATGCAGTTGTAGAGCAGAGTTCTGAGAGAGAGAGAGAGAAGAGAGAGAGAGAGAGAGAGAGAGAGAGAGAGAGAGAGAGAGAGAGAGAGAGAGATGAGAGAGAGAGAGAGAGAGAGAGAGAGAGAGAGAGAGAGAGAGAGAGAGAGAGAGAGAGAGAGAGGTGTGTGCGTGTGTGTGTGTGGAGGGGGGTAAACATGAGTATTTCCTACCTGTCAGACAAAAGTCAGACAAATATTCCTTCCCAAGAGTGCCTTGTTTGGTAGTTGAGGTAGTTATTCTGAGGCTAGAGGATCTTTATTCATCTGAATGGACACACGGATCAGAGGTACTTTACTGACTGCCCACCCTCCTCCCACCTTTACAGATTCAACTCAGACTCCCACAATGCCCCTTCTGAGTGTCCAGAAAGAAAAAAGCCTAAATCAACTGAGGGTATGTATGTCCAAACCTACTGGAGGTTTTCTAACTGACCTCATGGACTCTATTTTGCTTGCTTGCCAGACTCCATGCAGTAGTGATACATCAAACATGAAAACCATATCCACCTTGCGGGATAGATTAAGTCAAATCAAGTGCACTTAACCCTTGTGTTATCTTCGGGTCAATGTGACACTAGGCGCGTTCCACATGGACTGACTTCATGTTCAGTTCTTCAGTTCAATGTTCTAAGCCCAAAGTTCTAATGGTCCAAGACAAACATAAATGCAGTTGTAGAGCAGAGTTCAGAGAGAGAGAGAGAGAGAGAGAGAGAGAGAGAGAGAGAGAGAGAGAGAGAGAGAGAGAGAGATGAGAGAGAGAGAGAGAGGAGAGAGAGAGAGAGAGAGAGAGAGAGAGAGAGAGAGAGAGAGAGAGAGAGAGAGAGAGAGATGAGAGAGAGAGAGAAGAGAGAGAGAGAGAGAGAGAGAGAGGAGAGAGAGAGAGAGAGAGAGAGACGAGAGAGAGAGAGAGAAGAGAGAGAGAGAGAGAGAGAGAATCTAATCTCCTGTCTGGAGTCAGGTGGCTGAGCCGGGCTAGTAATCTGAAGGTGGCCAGTTCGATTCCCGGCCGTGCCAAATGACGTTGTGTCCTTGGGCAAGGCACTTCACCCTTCTTGCCTGAGTGGGGAATGTCCCTGTACTTACTGTAACTCGCTCTGGATAAGAGCGTCTGCTAAATGTCTCATCACGTCTCAAAACACTCCCCTTCCACCATGTTTCCCCTTCCTCCGCTCTGGCCTTGCCTGTCATTCAGTTCGCTCACGAGGGAGAAGGTTTCCGTCGGTCTAACTTCCGTTCTGCCTGTTTCTCTGTAAGTTGGGAGGTTGTAGACAAGGGCTTATAGTGACCTCTATCCCTTCCTGCAGCCCCGACGGCGGAGTTAGAACCCCCAGACTGTTCAGAAGGTTGTGACGCCACGCAAGCGCCGGGAGAGACCCCCAGTCCAGAGTCAGGCACCGCTATCACCCCAGCTAGGATTCTCTCCACCGAAAAAAGATCACCATGGTGAGGATGAGTACCTTGATTGAAAAGCATTGCTGATGAAGAAAGTGTTTTGTCCGTCTCTTCATAAACGGAGTGACTAAGTTCAGTTGAGTTCTGGATTTTAATAAGTATTATCAATCTGCAGATTGGGAGAGAAAACCAGACCTCTGACAATAAATGACCACACAACACCAGGCTTAGGTCTCAATCATGTCTCTCCCAGCTCTGAAAGCCGGAGGACCATCTTTTATAGGGCACAAGAATGTAAACATAGATTGTGACAGTCAGGCAGGAATGACGTTACAACAGTCTCAGAGATAAAGATTCACTGCTCCCAACACATGACAACTCTCACACCAGAGAGTTCATAGTTGGAGCTCTCCTTGTAGTCATGACAAGGACCGTTTAGCCAGTACTTTCTCCTGACCCGAACATCTATTAACCTGACACATAGACACAATATACTGTTATTAATAGCAAGCTTACATGATAAACGTACTAACTAGTATCCAATGACTAGTTCTATTGATTAGTGATTAGTGTAAGCACACAGGAAATCCAAATTTCATCCACATTGCACATGGTCTGGCTTTCTCCATTTAACATTTGAGACAACAAAACAGTTGTTAAAAAAGGTATATTTTATATGACAAGTTTGAAAAGTCTAACATTCTTGCTTTTTTTTTTTCAAACAGGCTCTGTTCCAACTCAGTGTGAGTGGTTAGGTGTCTGGTCTGCTGTTCGAACAAGCCTCCAAACCCCCACATCTTCACTTTCTTTTTCCTGTCAGTCTTCTCAGTGTTTCTCCAGTATCTGCTTTCACTCACTTTGAGTCATGTAGCTAGTAATACTACTCATTGTGATTCACCAACCCCTCTCTGACACAGGGATGAAACATCCATTAATGAAACTAGTCAATCTCTCGACACAAATATGATGACTGCTAGGATTATCTTCTAGGAAACAAAGTCCTGTCACGCTTTGCGGTTATTGCGAGACTCTGCTCACCACCTTCAACTCAGTTCTACTGATGTTCAGGTGGCCTAAAGTTATAAGATAAACTGTTTAATCTGTTATCTCTGTGTGTACCAGGTGCAGCTGGAGGGCTTTTCATAATAATAGTGGTTTCCGTCGGCATTGGAATCCATCTGAACCACAACCGAGGGTAAGATGTTGAAAAGATGTAAGATGTTGAAAACATGAAGCATACATTGTGAAAAGCAAATAAGTGCCAATAAGAAGAAACATAAGAGCATGTAGTTAAACAAATTCAAAAACATGAACCTCAAAAGTGCGAGAGTATCTGTAGGAAAGCAAGCAACAGTAATCTGAAGATTGCCAGTTCGATTCCCGGTCATGCCAACTGACGTTGTGTCCTTGGGCAAGGCACTTCACCCTACTTGCCTCGGGGGGAATGTCCCTGTACTTACTGTAAGTCGCTCTGGATAAGAGTGTCTGCTAAATGACTACATGTAAATGTAATGTAAGTAGTTAAATCATATTATAAGTGACATATTACTGGCATCATACTTGATTCCAACCTTTCTTTTAAAAAGCAGGTTTCCGATTTATAAATAAGTAAATTTAGTAAGTCATTTAACCGCTTTTATCCAGAGCGACTAACAGCAAGTACAGGGACATTTCCCCGAGGCAAGTAGGGTGAAGTGCCTTGCCCAAAATGTCAATGTCACCTGACACCTTATAGTTTAACTACAGAGGTAGCAAAACTGTACTTCAAATCTATGATACTCCCCCACTTAACATACTGCTTGACTAGTTGGGCCCAAGCTTGCTCTACAACATTAAAACCTATTCAGTCTTTCTACAAACAGGCTCTCAAAGTGCTTGACAGAAAGCCTAACAGCCATCATCACTGTTACATCCTCAGAAAGCATGAGCTCCTGAGTTGGGAAAATCTTGTGCAATACACCAACACGTCTTGTATTCAAGATCCTTCATGGCCTTGGTCCCCCTCCACTCAGCATTTTTGTTAAAGTTAAGGACGCGAAGTTTTGTATAAGTGAACAATGCCTGTGATGCATGTGATGCATGTGCTCCAGTAAAGTGATACATTTAATATTCAATGTTGTCGTCTATTTGAGTTAACAGCCCAGGGACTGCAGTTTAGCCGGCTGGCTAAAACCGGCACTTTTACTGAAACGTTGATTAATGTGCATTGTCCCTGTAAAAAAAGAAAAAAAAATGACCTCAGCTAAAAAAGTATTGTTCTCATCTCTTACACACGTTCTCATGTTCTCACGTTCTCCTGTTCCTTAGTGTCTACTCCAGGGCACGGCAGGAGGAACCAATGGGCATGGACCACAGAGGTGACACTCCAACCACGTCCACAACCCCACCCCGAGAACCGTAGCTCCTGGAAGAGGAGATGGAGGACACTTCACACCTCTTTGTGTGGTAGACTTGAAACTTTGGAACTAACTTTGTGAAGGGCATTGAAACAAACCAAATCTATATTTTTATATATATATATTTCTAAACAGAATAAACATTGAACATATTTTTCTTTGAAATGTGCCCACGTGCGTGTAAAAGGCCACACACATTCTCACATCCTGAACTGTGGGAAATGACTTGCAGAACACTTCTGGGAACTTGACTGATGTCAGCTGGTGGTTTGTTGGTGCTCTGGCAGATGGGTCTGTTCCTTGTACAGAGTTGCGCCATTGAGACATTTCATTAACCACCAAGTTGCCATATGTTTCTCTGATTAGTTGTATCTATCCAATAGCATCCAGAGTAATTTGGATGTGCAAACTCCCCTCGGAAATCAAAAAATAACGGAGACATTCTGCTCTGGCAGTGCCAGGATGAAGGAGACCGACTGTTCAACAGATGTCTTAAAAATAAATAACTGCTCAGGATATCTACTGTTTAGAAGTTTGGACAGAACAGTTTATTAAAAATGTTCAACAGTTTCTGTAGACAAGAGCCCAAAGTATTTACAAAACTAAATCAAAGAGACATGTTTATCCTGTTTGGGCTGTTCAACATTAAAAGCGTATTTCCGCTTGGCAGTGCAATTCCCATGCAGCTGTTGTGTCTTCATGGATGTGTTCACCTTCTCAGCTGAGCATGGATAGGCACGTTTGTTGTGAACAGCGTTAATAATAAAGGTTAAGGTATAAAAACAATCTTTCAAACAAAAAAAAAAGAAAACAAAAAAAGAGAAAGGTGTGTGTTTTAGAAGAGAGCGAGCAGCAAAGCGTAGTTGATGGGAAGATTCAGCCTCTCCTGTGTCTGAGGCAGAGCCTGCAGCCTCTCTGGGGGGGCCAGCAGGCAGGCGGTGGGGCCCAAACGCTGCCACACACAGCTCTCACACAGAGGACCCCCTGCATCCTCACTGTCCATCTACAGGGAGGGAGGGAGAGAAGCTGGGATGAACAGGGAGGGAGGGAGGGAGGGAGGGAGGGAGGGAGGGAGGGATGAACGAACAGGGAAGGAGAGAGGGAGGGAGAGAGGGATGAACAGGGAAGGAGAGAGGGAGGGAGGGAGGGAGGGAGGGATGAACAGGGAAGGAGAGAGGGAGGGAGAGAGGGATGAACAGGGAAGGAGAGAGGGAGGGAGAGAGAGGGATGAACAGGGAAGGAGAGAGGGAGGGAGAGAGAGAGGGATGAACAGGGAGGGAGGGAGGGAGGGATGAACAGGGAGAGAGGGAGAGAAGGAGGGAGGGAGGGAAGGAGGGAGGGAGAGGCTGGGATGAACAGAGAGGGATGAACAGGGAGGGAGGGAGGAAGAGAGAGGGAGGGAGGGAGAGAGGGATGAACAGGGAAGGAGAGAGGGAGGCTGGGATGAACAGGGAGGGAGAGAGAGAGAGGGGGAGGCTGGGATGAACAGGGAGGGAGAGAGAGAGAGGGGGAGGCTGGGATGAACAGGGAGGGAGAGAGAGAGAGGGGGAGGCTGGGATGAACAGGGAGGGAGAGAGAGAGAGGGGGAGGCTGGGATGAACAGGGAGGGAGAGAGAGAGAGGGGGAGGCTGGGATGAACAGGGAGGGAGAGAGAGAGAGGGGGAGGCTGGGATGAACAGGGAGGGAGAGAGAGAGAGGGGGAGGCTGGGATGAACAGGGAGGGAGAGAGAGGGGGGGGAGGCTGGGATGAACAGGGAGGGAGAGAGAGAGAGGGGGAGGCTGGGATGAACAGGGAGGGAGAGAGAGAGAGGGGGAGGCTGGGATGAACAGGGAGAGAGAGAGAGGGGGAGGCTGGGATGAACAGGGAGGGAGAGAGAGAGGGGGAGGCTGGGATGAACAGGGAGGGAGAGAGAGGGGGGGAGGCTGGGATGAACAGGGAGGGAGAGAGAGAGAGGGGGAGGCTGGGATGAACAGGGATGGAGAGAGAGGGGGAGGCTGGGATGAACAGGGAGGGAGAGAGAGAGAGGGGGAGGCTGGGATGAACAGGGAGGGAGAGAGAGGGGGAGGCTGGGATGAACAGGGAGGGAGAGAGAGAGAGGGGGAGGCTGGGATGAACAGGGAGGGGGGAGGCTGGGATGGATGCTCAGGAAGATGGTGAGGGAGGAGGATGGAGGAAAGTTTAGAGTTGAGGTGCTGCGTGTGCTGATGTCACTCACGTATTTGATGGGCAGCTTGCTCATGACGATGGTAGACTCTGGCATGACGCGGTTCTGACACTCTCGGACCAAACAAACGGGCCTGTCGTCACTGGTCAGGGTGCTGATCATCTCTGACCTCAGGAAGTACTCCTGGGGAAAACAGATCAGGGCTTAAAGTATTCCGGCACCGTGCCGGATGTCTGGCGTGCGGACATGAGAAAAACAATATTTTCGAGTCAATTGGTTTTTCCCTACCAATCATATGAGAGGAACGCAGCTATAACTAACGTTACAAGCCAATCAGAAGCAGAGCAGGGCGGGTCCTGGCAACACAGTGTGAATGAGATCCATACGTCACGTTAGCGTTGTCGGTGAAAGCATGGAGCGCAAATTCATGAAGCCTGGGGATGATATCCTACCCATAGATAAATGACTCAAAAATAAATGGCGCTGGGCGTGGATAGAAGAAGGTAGAGACGGCGAGCCTTTTGGCAGTTGGTGAAAAAAACTGAGAGAGCCTGGTGCTTGTTTCGGCACGTTTTGCTCAAGGAAGCTAGGAGGAGGGGAGAGGAGATGAGGAGGGGAGAGGAGGAGGGGAGGAGAGGAGGGGAGGAGGAGGGGAGGGAAGAACAAACAGGCATAGTGCAGTGATTTATGGTGGGCTGACAGGACACACACCAAGACTAGGATCCGCAGACACACACCAAGACTAAGATAGACACACACACACACACACCAAGACTAGGATAGGCACACACACACCAAGACTAGGATAGGCACACTCACACACCAAGACTAGGATAGGCACACACACACACCAAGACTAGGATAGGCACACACACACCAAGACTAGGATAGGCACACACACACACCAAGACTAGGATAGGCACACACACACACCAAGACTAGGATAGGCACACTCACACACCAAGACTAGGATAGGCACACACACACAAGGTCCCATGACATGAAATGTTCACTTTAGGAGGTTATTTAACATTTATATGAGTTCCCCTAGCCTGCCTTTGGTCCCCTAATGGTTAGAAATTTCGATAGGTGTAAACCAAGCCCTGGGTATTCTTCTCCGCCTTTGAGAAAATGAAATCTGAAACGCTTGGTTTTGAAAATGTTCCTATTGTGACGTCACAATAGGGAAGGGGGGCAGCTCTAACCCCGGCCAGAGTGAGGATGTTGGAGATGTTCTTAGTGATGATCAGGTTCCTCTGAGCCCTGGTTACTGCCACGTACAGCAGGTTCCACTCATCATCCGGAATGTCACCTTGGGGGAGGAGAGGAGGAGGAGGAGAGGAGAGGAGAGGAGGGGAGAAGAGGAGAGGAGGAGGGGAGAGGAGGGGAGAGGAGGAGGAGGGGAGGAGAGGATAGTAGAGGAGGAGGGGAGGAGAGGAGGGGAGAAGAGGAGAGGAGGAGGGGAGGGGAGGGGAGAGGAGAGGAGGGGAGAGGAGGAGGAGGGGAGGAGAGGAGAGGAGGGGAGAGGAGGAGGAGGGGAGGAGAGGAGAGGAGGGGAGAGGAGGAGGAGGGGAGGAGAGGAGGAGGGGAGAGGAGAGGAGAGGAGGGGAGAGGAGGAGGAGGGGAGGAGAGGAGAGGAGAGGAGGAGGAGGGGAGGAGAGGAGGAGGGGAGAGGAGATGAGGAGGGGAGAGGAGGAGGGGAGGAGAGGAGGGGAGGAGGAGGGGAGGGAAGAACAAACAGGCATAGTGCAGTGATTTATGGTGGGCTGACAGGACACACACCAAGACTAGGATCCGCAGACACACACCAAGACTAAGATAGACACACACACACACACCAAGACTAGGATAGGCACACACACACCAAGACTAGGATAGGCACACTCACACACCAAGACTAGGATAGGCACACACACACACCAAGACTAGGATAGGCACACACACACCAAGACTAGGATAGGCACACACACACACACACCAAGACTAGGATAGGCACACTCACACACCAAGACTAGGATAGGCACACACACACACCAAGACTAGGATAGGCACACACACACACACACCAAGACTAGGATAGGCACACACACACACACACCAAGACTAGGATAGGCACACACACACACCAAGACTAGGATAGGCACACACACACACCAAGACTAGGATAGGCACACACACACACACAATGATTAGGATAGGATCCGCAGACACACACCTGCTGAGAAGCGGATCCTCTGCAGGTTGTGACGGGCCACAGGGACTTTGGAGAAGTCATCAGTGACCACCACAGTGTCAAACTCCAGACCTTTGGACTTGTGGACCGTCCCCAGAATGAAATCTGGACGAGGAGAAATGATACATTTGTGTACAGAAAATATGTTGTTCGAAATATGTTGTGAGTGTGTGTGTGTGTCTGTGTGTCGTAGATAGAGTGAGAGAGGAAGGATTAGGTTGTGCTCGGAGCAGGATGTGATGCGTGAGCGGCGTACCTGCGTGCTGGTGGTCGTGCTCGGAGCAGGATGTGATGCGTGAGCGGCGTACCTGCGTGCTGGTGGTCGTGCTCGGAGCAGGATGTGATGCGTGAGTGGCGTACCTGCGTGCTGGTGGTCGTGCTCGGAGCAGGCTTTGATGCGGTTCACCAGCTCGGGGATGCGGTTGTTGTACTTCTCCACCACGGCCAGCTTGGTCTCCAGCTCGCGGTCCTGGGTCTTGGTGGCATAGTCCTTCAGGCCGGCGTAGCCCCCCAGACTCACTGACTTGGAGAAGCTCCTGATGAAGCCGTCGCTGATGCCTGCTCCAGGGAGAGGAGGGAGGAGGACAGACCGTGAGAGAGAGGAGGGAGGAGGACAGACCGTGAGAGAGAGGAGGGAGGAGGACAGGCCGTGAGAGAGAGGAGGGAGGAGGACAGGCCGTGAGAGAGAGGAGGGAGGACAGGCCGTGAGAGAGAGGAGGGAGGACAGGCCGTGAGAGAGAGGAGGGAGGACAGGCCGTGAGAGAGAGGAGGGAGGAGGACAGACCGTGAGAGAGAGGAGGGAGGAGGACAGGCCGTGAGAGAGAGGAGGGAGGACAGGCCGTGAGAGAGAGGAGGGAGGACAGGCCGTGAGAGAGAGGAGGGAGGACAGGCCGTGAGAGAGAGGAGGGAGGAGGACAGACCGTGAGAGAGAGGAGGGAGGACAGGCCGTGAGAGAGAGGAGGGAGGAGGACAGACCGTGAGAGAGAGGAGGGAGGACAGGCCGTGAGAGAGAGGAGGGAGGAGGACAGACCGTGAGAGAGAGGAGGGAGGACAGGCCGTGAGAGAGAGGAGGGAGGACAGGCCGTGAGAGAGAGGAGGGAGGACAGGCCGTGAGAGAGAGGAGGGAGGACAGGCCGTGAGAGAGGAGGGAGGACAGGCCGTGAGAGAGAGGAGGGAGGACAGGCCGTGAGAGAGAGGAGGAAGGACAGGCCGTGAGAGAGAGGAGGGAGGACAGGCCGTGAGAGAGAGGAGGGAGGAGGACAGACCGTGAGAGAGAGGAGGGAGGACAGGCCGTGAGAGAGAGGAGGGAGGAGGACAGACCGTGAGAGAGAGGAGGGAGGACAGGCCGTGAGAGAGAGGAGGGAGGACAGACCGTGAGAGAGAGGAGGGAGGACAGGCCGTGAGAGAGAGGAGGGAGGAGGACAGACCGTGAGAGAGAGGAGGGAGGACAGGCCGTGAGAGAGAGGAGGGAGGAGAGGCCGTGAGAGAGAGGAGGGAGGACAGGCCGTGAGAGAGAGGAGGGAGGGGGAGAGAGGGAGGGAGGATCGGACGGGGAGGACAGAGGTAGAGAAGTTCCAGCTACTCCCCTCTCCCCTTATGGCGTGAGGTTTTGGTCCTGATGGACCAAAACCTCTCCCCTTATGGCGTGAGGTTTTGGTCCTGATGGACCAAAACCTCACGCCATAAGAACAGTTTCTTTCCATCTGCTACTGGCCTCTTCAACAAGGCCAAGGACTCCCATTGACATTCATTCACTTATTTAACTATTATAAGTCCATCTAATGGCAATTCAGTATGCATAAGCCACTTTATCTCAGTATCCGATTGCACTATGTTGACCATTCACGCTGCTCATTATTCTTATTTTTATATATATTTTATTTTATATTTAAATTGTTGTATTCTTAGATTGTTTAGTTCTTAGGAATAGTTTTGTACTTTTACTTAATTTAAGATCTGTATATGTTTAGTGTTTTGCACCTCCCTGCCACAGTAAATTCCGTGTTTGTATAACATACATGGCGAATAAACCGAATTCTGATTCTGATTCTGAAGGAAGGGCCAGGGCAGGGAATGAGAGGGAGGGAAGGAAAGCATGAGAGAGGGGAGGAGGGAAGGGAAGGACTTACCTTTTGTGCGTTTTTGTTCTGGCTGCATCAGAATCCAGATGTCCATGATCTGTGCGAGGCCAAAGTTCTCAACCCCCTGGAGAGGTGAACACAAGTGATATACAACAAATCTGGGCGTGTGCACTGTACTGTATCTTGTTGTGTGTGTGTGTGTCTCACCCCTACGATGTGCAGTCTGCAGCGGGGGTTAGCGTCGGTCAACCTCACAGCCTCGCTGAACACAGTCACGTTACAGCGCGACAAGATGGCCGTCTTCCCCTGAGCTCCACTCACACCTGACTGGACATTACTCACCACGTCTGACGCCTCTCCCCTCACACTGCCTGTGTGCGCACATACGCACACACACACAAACCCACACACAAACCCACACACACACACACAAACATGCAGTCGAAAGACGTAATCAGGTGTAGCATTCCTTTGCCGCTGTCAGGAACAGAGTGTTCCCATGTGACTCACCTCCCTGCTGCCCTCCCACGAGGACCTTGCTGACGTGCTTACACACCTGCAGGATGCTGGCACCAACATAAGCAATCTCAGCTCCAAAACGAAAGCTCTGCAGGAACAATGAGCCATATCACAAACACTGGAATGTTAGTAGAGGTGTGTGTGTACCTGTGTGAGGTAGTACAGGTGTGTATGTGTGCCCGTGTACCTGTGTAAGGTAGTACAGGTGTGTATGTGTGTGTGCACCTGTGTGAGGTAGTACAGGTGTGTATGTGCCCGTGTACCTGTGTGAGGTAGTACAGGTGTGTGTGTGTACCTGTGTGAGGTAGTACAGGTGTGTGTGTACCAGTGTGAGGTAGTACAGGTGAGTGTGTATCTGTGTGAGGTAGTACAGGTGTGTGTGTACCTGTGTGAGGTAGTACAGGTGTGTGTGTACCTGTGTGAGGTAGTACAGGTGTGTGTGTGTACCTGTGTGAGGTAGTACAGGTGTGTGTGTGTACCTGTGTGAGGTAGTACAGGTGTGTGTGTGTGTACCTGTGTGAGGTAGTACAGGTGTGTGTGTACCTGTGTGAGGTAGTACAGGTGTGTGTGTACCTGTGTGAGGTAGTACAGGTGTGTGTGTGTACCTGTGTGAGGTAGTACAGGTGTGTGTGTGTACCTGTGTGAGGTAGTACAGGTGTGTGTGTGTACCTGTGTGAGGTAGTACAGGTGTGTGTGCTGGACGTGTTCCAGGGCGTTAACAGCTCCTCTGAAGGTGTAGATCTGCTGGTGAGGGTCTCCTACCAACACCTTCCCACAGCGCTGAGGCAGCATGATGTCCATGATGGCTAAAAGAGACACAAACAGACTAGTACCTGGGGTACAGGTGTGTTGTGGGTAATGTAGTGCTGTATCAGACGCACAGGAGTGAATTATGGTCTTATAGCACAGTGTAATCTTGGTAGGGGAAGAACAGGGATATTGTGGGTAGTGTAGTCTTGTACCTGGAGTGCAGTCCTGCGCCTCATCTATGAGGATGACGTCATATTTGTCCAGACACGGTTGGCTGAGCTGCCAAAGCTTCAGATACCCTGGAGACGGATGGACCAATCAGACTGCTGCCCTTCTAACACGTCCTTATCACGTCCAATGTAAACATGAAGACTCACTCACCATCATGGGTCATGTGATGCTTTTCGTTACCACCGTTTAGATCTACCATTTTGTCCCAGATGTTTTGAGCGTCCCTCACATACATCTGCAGAAGCACATCCACATTCATTCGACACATGCTTTCTTCAACACACATCACAGTTCAAAGTGAACCTGTCTGGCCTATAAACCGGAGGCTCAATGTTGGTCTTTGACGGTGAGATGGAGGCTCTGAGATGGCCATCTTGCTGACTCCTACACACCATTTTGGCCTCGTGGTCGATTTCCTGCTCCTGGCCCTGGTTGTTCTTGAACTTCCAGGGCACATGCTCAGGGGTGATGTGTGTGTCGGTCGAGGCCATGTAGGAGCTGAGTGTGAGAGTCACCACCTTGGCATTGATGAACCCCCCGCGACCTTTAGGCAGCCACAAGGCCACAGAGAAGGGCCTCAGGCTGGGGAAAAGCTGCTTTCTCAACTGGTACCTGGGAGAGGAGAGACGAGTCTGATGGTGAGACTTGATGTCTGTGTGTGTGTCTGTGTGTCTGTGTGTGTGTCTGTGTGTGTGTCTGTGTGTGTGTTTGTGTCTGTGTGTGTGTCTGTCTGTGTGTCTGTCTGTGTGTCTGTCTGTGTGTCTGTCTGTGTGTCTGTCTGTGTGTCTGTCTGTGTGTCTGTCTGTGTGTCTGTCTGTGTGTCTGTCTGTGTGTCTGTCTGTCTGTCTGTGTGTGTGTGTCTGTCTGAATAGCAGATGACTGAACCTTGATCACTCTGATTTACTATGAAAACTGTAATTACTTTAGTACACAAGTATTTTACACTGGCAGATAAGAGTTGAACTGACTTTATGCCAACTGCTCCAAAGGCCATGGAGTGTACTGTTTTACAGTCCACGTTGCTGGGGAAACTGCGGCTAGCCTGTGAAGCCACCGACTTGTTGAAGGCCACATACAGGAAACGGAGGAGAGGGCTCTGCTGGGTGTAGCGGACAAGCGTGGTGGTCTTCCCTGTGCCTGGAACACACACACACACACTTTGAGCGTTGTTTTTCCTATCCTAATGGGGCCCGACAATTCACTTAAATTCAAAATGGTGTGTTATCTCTAACCACTAACCTTTAATAATTTGAACCCTAACTTTCAAATGTAAATTGCCCCTGAGAAAAGCATTTGAAGTTTTTCCATGTTTCACTACATTACACCAGGACAGTTAAACAAGACCACACACGCATGTAGATGAACATGTAGAGTTTACGTTATCCCTCGGGCTGAACGTTATCCCGCGGGGCTCACCTGCGAAGGCCACAATCTTGACGACGTGGTGTGCCTGGATGTCGTGATTTAGGATCTGCTGCTGCTCCTGGGTCACCTGGACCGGAGCTCTCCTGACAAGACAGGCACGAGGAGATCAACACACTCATGCTTTTACCAGATGAAACAATGTCACACAAGGTCTGTGCGGAAAGAGGAGGGGGAGGGAGAGGGAGAGGGAGAGGGAGAGAGAGAGAGAGAGAGGGAGAGCGAGGGAGGGCGTGTGTCAAAACAAAACAGTTCTCCCCGACTGTGAGGACCAGTAGAGAAAGCCGTTAGCTGTAATGAGAAAAGTGGCCTCACCCACTCTGACGGCTGCTGATCCTGGGTGGGGCGTTCTCCATCAGATGAAGCACATAGTAGATATTGTAGTACCGTCTGGAGGTGGAGATAGAGATGGAGGGAGGGGAAAGAAAAATGAAAGGAGGAACAAAGAAAAGAGATGATAAACCGTTTCACCCTCCTCTTCTGCGGTCTTGCCAGTTCTGCTCCTCCTCCTCTACCTGTTGCTGACGTTTATCTTCTCGTTCGTCATGGCGAGCAGCACGGTTGCCATGGCGCTGAGGTACTCCGAAATGTCGCTAAGCGACGGCAAGCAGGTCTTCAGACGAGCCACCAGGTCCAGAACATCCCCGACGTTGGGACACAGGACCAGGATCAGGGCCATGGCTGCCCATGGGTTAGGACCCTTCAACACACACACAACCCTTACTACATAGCCACTGGACAAGATGTGTAAGTGTGTGTGTGTGTGTGGTACCTACCCCCTCGATGCCTTCTATGTCAGGGATCCTGTGTTTGAGACAGGCCTCTGCCTGAGGAAAGAGATAGTGTGTCCTCACACTGTGTAACACTGCTTCAGGCCTCACCTGCTGGGTTGGCTTGTACTCCGCCATGAATCTGGAGCGCACACACACAGGGTAGATGAGCGCATGAGCCTGAAAGCAGCTTTCGGTTGTCTACGTTCACCACAGGAGCCACCGGGCCGGGGAAGCCTCACTTGATCATGTTGATGACACTAAGGGGCGTCTCCTTGACGATGTTCTGTCTCCTCAGCAGAAGGCAGACCTCCTTCACTGCTTCCTTCTCTCTCATCTGGTAGCGGAAATACAGCTTCTTCCAGGGAACAAACTAGCCCCACGAGACACAGAGCGACACAGAGTCAGTTAAAACTATCAGTCCAACTCACCATCTCCTCATGCCCCATCGTTTCCTCCATCCTTCACCCCTCTTCCTCCGCCTCCCACCCCTTCTCCCACGGCCCCTTCCTCCTCCTCCACCCCCCTCTCCCGGCTCCAGGTGCTCACCTCCCCCTTCTCCTCCATCCCCCCCTCCCGGCTCCAGGTGCTCACCTCCCCCTCCTCCTACACCCCCCCCTCCCGGCTCCAGGTGCTCACCTCCCCCTCCTCCTCCTCCTCCACCCCCCCTCTCCCGGCTCCAGGTGCTCACCTCCCCCTCCTCCTCCTCCCTCACCCCCCCCCTCCCGGCTCCAGGTGCTCACCTCCCCCTCCTCCTCCTCCTCCTCCACCCCCCCCCCCTCCCGGCTCCAGGTGCTCACCAGTGCCTGAGTGACGATGCCCCTCCAGCGGCGACACACCAGGCTGACGTGACGGTAGAGGTCCTGGGCAGAGAGGAGGCTGAACACCAGCCTCAGCAGCTCCTCTGGGAGGTCCTCAACGTGGCCCTGTGGCTGCACCAGCCTGGTGCTGGTCCCCAGCAGCCCGTAGTGAGCATCAGGAAGGGCCTCCACTCCCTCTTCCACCTCCTCCGTCACCCGGGCTAGGTCCTCCCCTGATGTTTTGGCTGTAGCGCCACGCTCAAATTCATCATCATCCCCAAACATAGCCTCCGTCATCCCTTCCAGATAGTTCACCTCCTCCTCCTCCTCTGGCTCCTCCTTCATGGGAGTGGAGAATATGTCAGCTAGCTCCTCTTTTGTGGGTGTGGAAAATTCATCCAAAGGCTCCTCCTTTATGGGCGTGGCTGCCGCCTCTTGCAACGTCGGGCCTCTTGTGAACGGGAAAGCTCTGCTGAGTCTGTCTGCGGTTGAGGACGAGCTTGGCTGGGCGGTTTTCTGAGGGCTGACCTTAACGACCCCGGTTACTGGGAAGAACTGGGTGATGCCTCTCTGGTACTTGTCAGTATCTCCATCTGAAGGGAGAAGGAAAAGAGGGAAGAAAATAAAAATGACATAATACACGTTACAGGAATACTGGCAATATGTTGTCAATCTGCCACCTGGATCTTGCACGTTACACAAATGACGTTTCTAAAACTAAGGCCAATTACCGAGTTTTTTTCTCTTTGTGGGTGTTCGGGGATACTTTGCAGGCGACCTGGGGTAGAGTCCCCGGTTGGGGTCGGAATTGCTGCGGTCAAAGGCATGGGGTTGGGTGAGGGCTTCGGTACCCTCTGGTGTCATACGGAGTTCGACACATTCCTCTGCATCCAAATGTCTCCGCTTTGCCTTCCCTGCAACAGCAAGAAAACGGCTAGACTGCATCAGTTGACTGTTGACAGTTGGCTACAGGACCCCAAAAAGTTCGTCTTTCTTGCGCCCAATGATTTCTTGTGCACATCGCCTACCTTTAGCGGCTGACTCCATGGTGAAGGATTGTTTGATGTCTAGAATGTAAGGGACATCATTTGTTTCTTACCTAAAGACATGGAAATAAATACAAACATAATCAACTGCTGTTAGCTGGACGGTTTTGCCATGCCTCCCTCGACGCATACGGCTTTATTTCTGACAATACACTCACCGTGTCACAAGTCTTCGACTTTAACAGGCCGGTTTATGTTATGTCTAAACGTGAATGTTTACAACTTCTCTAGCTCGCTACTTCCAGGCTAGCATCCAGCAGCTTCCGCAGACTAAAAAAACTTCATACGCGAGTTTGTTTTACGGCGGTTGGCCTCCAGCTTCTTGGAGCATTACCGCCACCTTCTGCTCCGGAGTGTTGATCACACTAAATCGCTTCACGCAAGTTTTTAATGACTACTCTCCTAGTTATTCAAGCGGAATGAAACTCGTACGGTTTTATCACACCCCGGAAAAAATACAGTAAAAGAGAAGTACAAATAATAAAGACATTTATTATTGTCAATTAAACCACTAGTAAAAATGTAAGTTTAGTTGGCATTATTTTCATTTCAGTACTGGTCACTTGGTCTACCACCATAAACATCAAACGTTTTTTGTAACATTTTTATTAGGTTAACATCACTACCAAGGCACTTATTTCAGAACAGTACCATTCTTTCAGTCAGTTTCTTTTAGGTGAAGTTTAGTCTGTCCAGAAACGGTAAACTGGAACGTTTTGCTTGGATGTCTCCATAACTAATACCAATATCAAAGGTGCAACTACAGCTGAATGCTGGTCCTTGACAAGATGCATTCAATACATTTTGTACCAGAATTTTTCTGGACTGTTACACCACTATTTGGCCTCCTTCTCTGGTTGCATAGACAGACTAACACAATCACCCCTCCTTCTATCCTCTCTCCTAGGCTCTCCTTTTCCCCCACCTTTCTCTGCTCTCTCACTGTTTGAGCACAGGGAGTTCGTTGGGCTTGAAGAATGCCTGGGCCATGCCCATGCCAAAAATGTAAACTTTAGAGTCCACCACAATCTTTTCTTTCTTCATCAACTCTGCAAAAGAGAAAGAAACAACACTGGTGTTTGCATTTGGTATTATCAGTTTAGATATGTTGGTCATTCCTGGTACAGCTGCAATCATTTAGCTGTCAGAGGAAACATTGCAATTCAAATTATAAACACAGGAAGTATTATTGTGTTTGTGAGGAAGATTATTACCATCGACTTTCCTCTGGAATTCATCAAGAGGAAGGAGGATAACGTCAACAAACTCTGAAAGTAGAAAATAATAAAAATATTGTTACATTATAAAAGTAGACCGATCGAGAAAACAGTTGTTCATATTGTTTTTTATTACTGACAGTATTATTAGTGTGTGTGTGTGTGTGTGTGAAAAATAAATAAAAAATATTACCTCCTTCTCCTGCAAGATAAAATAAAAAGTACGTAATGAATTTAGATGTCAAGAATGTTAAACTGTTATTAGATGCAACACTAATCAAGCAACATGAAAACAAAGTAAAAAATTGTCAAGCGGATATTAAATGTTGTTAAATGTTAAACCAACTCAGTTACATGAGAACATGTACAGTATCCAAACATTTCAGCCTTAGAACTAATTTATCATCATCAAGCCGCAGGCTTACCCAGCTGCTGAGTGGGGTGGATGTTCTCCGGATCATCTCCATTGATGTTTACCATGATTATCTGTGTGGTGCAGTTAGATAGACCAGGGTCCAAACATGTCACTGGGGGAGAGGAGGGGCATTTAGAAGGCAGTGAAACATGCATGATCTAAACTTGCGTGACTGATGGTTAACTGGACACCAGACATGGGTCAAAACACAATTTGAAATAATTCAATTTCATTTCTTTACTGTGCTTGATTGCGTTTGTCTGTCACTACTTACCCAAGTAAATGTTTGGCCACTGTGTGTGATAGGGACCCACCTGGGGTGACCCCCACCACTGTGTGTGTGTGTGTGATAAGGACTCACCTGGGGTGACCCCCACCACCTCCCCTTTGTATCCAGTCTCCTCCTTCAGTTCTCTCAGGGCAGCGGCCTCTGCACTCTCACCTTCATCAATCAGACCTGAAGACATAAAAAAGGTCATTTGTTTAACATCAAATAATCAATTACAGTCGATTGCGGATATCAGACCGTACAGGCACGGCATGTGAAGACACTGATGAAATAAATTCCACAGTTAAATGTTTGCCGTTTCAGTTTCTGCTACTGCTCCATGAGCTTGGGCCAACTGTCATGCAGCCTGCTGGTATGGATCTAACCTGCAGGGAACTCCAGGGTGTGGCATCCCATAGGTGGGCGGAACTGCTTCACCATGACAACACAGTCTTTGTGCAAGGTTCTTTTCAGGAGGGCGATTACCCCCACACCTGGGAAGGTACAAAAAAAGAGATGTTTGCTTATAAGATCCCTACAAACCACACACACACACACACACATTACACATATACAGCACACACACATTACACATATACAACACACACACACCATCTGCCTCTGTGTTGGATTGTCTGGTGGTCCTTTTGGCAGTCTCCCAAATTCTGTTGAAAGACAAAATGGAGAGAGCTTACAGTAACAGTAGCTGGCACACCACCAACCCACAGATGAATTGGTTCTGTAAAATACAATATACCTTGTGTTTCCAGCGGGATCCACATAAGTAGTTTTCTCAAGCATCACCCACTTTCCAGATGCAAGTAGCTAGATGGAAAATAGTTTCAAGTTGAGTTAAACCCATTACACGTACTACCTGACAATGAAACCTCAGGACAGATTTATTACCTCCTCCTTTACAATGTGAGGAGTGGTTGTAGCTGTAGAATCTGTGTTGTTGCTCATCTTTCCTGTTTGGAATCTGTCGACAGGAAATAGATTTGTTAACTAGATTTGTTAACTAGTTAATTTAATTAAAAAGTCATCGGTAAGGCCTAGTTGGATCAAATACATCATTCGCTACAGCTATTATAAACATGGTTGATTAAATAGATAATTTAATCAACTATTTTTTATCAATTATTTAATGTAACTGACCTGACTTTACAGCAGTGCTGGCTGACTAGCTTGTTAGCTAGCCATCTAGGCTAGCTGTATATATTTATAAATATATCAGACAAACTGTCACTTTCCGAAACATATTTTCTACAGAATCGTGGAGAAATAGTCTACCATATATAAACATTACGCTGCAGATAATCATAATAACACGAACACGTTAACTCTTAGGACGACTCACGTAAAAGTCCAGAGGTCCAGCGCTTTAGCTGTGTCACAAATCAGCGCTTTTATATTGACCACGCCTACGTGTGTCCCACAAAAATACCTCCCCATCTCAGAACTTGAAATGGTATCCATCACAGATATAGAAAGGGATCATTTCCCATTCCATTAACAAAAAGTATAGTTTATACTTTTACATGTATTTAGACAGAAATATCGCAAGTACCTTTAGATTCGGTTCGTTGGAGAGTCTCTGACGATCAAATAGGACGTATTTATTAGTTCTATACGGAAAGTAAAGATGGACACACTTAACTTCCGGTACAGGAATTGCAGCATGAAGAAGGAGCAAGTTGTCAACTGTCAGTTTTCGGCCTGGTATCCGATATTTAAGAAACATACTATCAAAAGGTAAACCCGTACACCTGACAAGCATAGAGTTGAACATGTTGTTAATGGTTTCGCCCCAAAAATAAATGCTAACATTGACACGGCAGCTAAAATAGCTATATTCGCTTGCTAACGTTGTGCAGTTGTGCACTTGCCAAGTCTTACAGTTAACATTTGCGAAGATTTTTGCTTATTGTGAGAGTGACTTTCTTTTTCCTTTATTTGGCCTGAGACAATAATCCGGATCCTTTAGACTAGATTATGCCTGTCACAGTATCCAGGGACAACGGGGATAACAAAGTTATCCAATAAGTGCACACCTGTCAAATAGATGTGGTGTAGCATGCCGCTAATTACTTTGTGTGATTTATCCGTTGTCATGGTCGTCGTAGATAGTGATGATCCTATTCATTCTTTTTTGTAGTTTGATTCTTCCGCTGCCTCAGAATGTAATTGATTATTTACTGGACGATGGAACACTGGTAGTTTCTGGGGGGTAAGCACAGAAACACATGCACCCAGCCATTCACACGCGCACACACATGCATATGCACACACACACCTAAACAAACTCACAGTTAATGTTTATTCTTTATAGGGACAACAGCACACAGCAAAACCAAACTAACAGTGATTCAGAGGCAGAAGAGGACATTCAGGTACAGACCAAAAAACTGAACTGTAGATGAACGATCTTCTATTTGATAAATACGTTATTTATTGGTGTTTCGTTTTCATCCCCTAAATCACAAGTGGTCAGATGATGAGACAACCACCACTGTCATAGTAAGTCAACATACACATATCTGTTTAAATATTTATATCTGTTTATTAATCTAAACTGCTGCTTGCTAGGGTGTGTATAAATAAGGCTTGGCTGTGTGTTTTAGGCTCCGGAGTTCCCAGAATTCAATTCCAAGGTGTTGGAGGCCATAAACACCCTTGGAGGGCGAGTCTTTCCCAAGCTAAACTGGAGCGCCCCACGGGTACATATCTCTCTGACAGCTCTAGATTCCAGACTTCTCTGTGTAACTCAGGTTAAATACTGTATAGATATTTTTCCATAGACAAGACTACAACCTGTCATTCAAACACATACAAAGGCCACTGAGAGAATTTGCAATGTGGTCATTCCTGATGATTTATCTTTGAATATTTCTCCCTCCTTCTCTTCTGTTCACTCTCCCTACCCCCTCCTCTCCTTCTAGGACGCTAACTGGATTGCTCTGAACAGCTCCCTGCAGTGTCAGAGTCTAAGCGATATCTTCCTGCTCTTCAAGAGCTCTGACTTCATCACCCACGACCTCACACAGCCGTAAGAACGCACGCAGCTATTTACATTTAGTCATTTAGCAGACACTCTTATCCAGAGCCACTTACAGTAAGTACAGGGGCATTCCCCTGAGGCAAGTAGGGTGAAGTGCCTTGCCCAAGGACACAACGTCATTTGGCACAGCCAAGAATCGAACTGGCAACCTTCTGATTAGTAGCCCGATTCCCTAACCGCTCAGCCATCTGACTCCCTTTAGCTGACTTTTTTGCGTTGGGGTGATTTCAGACGTCTCGGTCTCCTATCCGCAGCTGGAGCTCTGGAGGGCAGGGATCAGCTGTCCTGTCAGAGCGGTTGTGAGAGACGGACCCCTGCTTCAGATTGACTTCTTCTCTTGGGTTACAACGCCTGGTTGTTGCAGCCCTGGTATAGGCAACACTTAATTAGCTGGTTGATTTACAACGCTCTAAAACGTACCGAGGCCGTTGATGCATGGGATGCAGCTCTCATTGATTTTGTGTGTGTATGTGGTGTGTGTGTGTGTGTGTGTGTGGTGTGCACTGTCAGTCTTGATTGATTGTTTTCCTCCCTCTACAGATTCCTTCACTGCAGCGACCGGGACACTCCGGATCCACCTATCAACTATGAAGTAGGATACACACACACACGGTTGGGATCTTTAGTGTCTCACAGCTTCTCGTTCATTGCTGACAGAGCTGTGCTGCTGTGCTCTGCAGCTGGTCCTCAGGAAGTGGAGTGAGTTGATCCCTGGAGGGGAGTTCAGGTGTTTCGTCAAAGAGAACAAACTGATAGGTGAGGAGGAGTAGAGGAGCATATTCTTTACATCGTCTTGCCCCCCCGGTAGTGAACTGAAGGCGATAGGCTATCAGATTGAATAAGCATCCGTTTGTGTGTGTGTGTATCCTTCTCTGTGTGTCCCCTGCAGGTATCTCTCAGAGAGACTACACCCAGCACTACCACCACGTTTCTAAGCAGGAGGCTCAGATCTCCCAGTCCATTCAGGAGTTCTTCAGCCAGAACATCCAGCACCGCTTCCTGGAGGAAGACTGTGAGTCTCTCTCTCTTCAGTCTATCTGCGGTCTCTCTGTAGTCGATCTGCGGTCTATCTCTAGTCTATCTGCGGTCTCTCTCTAGTGTCTCCACAGTCTCTCCAGTCTCTGTGTAGTATGCTGCATTATCTGCATTTTATCGATGATTGACCGTAATATTTCAGAATATATTTTTTTTCCCAGTTGTTTTGGACGTCTACAGAGACAGCTGGGTTAGTAATATATTTCTTTATTGTATATTTGACATCCAACCATGTTGTTGCACCTTTGTGTCTGTCTCAGGGGGTTTTCAACCCATGTTTATGTGTGTCACAGGGAAAGGTGTGGCTGATCGATCTGAACCCTTTTGGTGAGGTCACCAATTCTCTTCTCTTCTCGTGGGAGGAGCTAACCTCAGGGAACAGCCTATCTGCCAATCAGGAAGAGGGGGACACAGCCCAGCAGGTGATGACTATTCTGTGACATCACCGCTGTCCGCGTGAACCAGATCCTCCCACAAGCTGCTATGGTGCAAACTGTGTGTGTGTGTCCAGGAGGCCCCTGTGTTCCGCCACACCACCAGCGAGGTGACAGTTCAGCCGAGCCCCTGTCTGAGCTACAGGATCCCCCGTGACTTTGTGGACCTGTCTAGCGGCGAGGACGCCTACAAGCTCATCGACTTCCTCAAACTGGTGAGAGCAGCTCGTTCTTCCAGGAAGCAGGAAGTGGACACCCAAACAGGAGTGATATCCACGTCTCGCTTTAGAAACTCTTAACGCAGTGTTTCCCCTACCATTATATTAGGGGGGCGCCCCGCCCCCCCCCAATGGCACCCCCCCCTGGAAGGTCAAGTTAATTTTGTAATAAAAAAAATAGATATATATAGCGTCAGATCACAAAATAAGTCATTTAAGGTTACCTTTTCTATAAAACGGGTCTATAGCTTGCTCTTTTATTAAACAAACTAAATGGCCTTATGTTATTTATCTTATTTACACGACGGCATATCATTTCTGTCGGGCGACCATGTCTCTTGTGTGTGTCCCCTCCCCCCCCCCAAAGCTGTAAACCTTGGGGAAACACTGCTTAACGGTTTTACTGTCTTTGACGGCCGTTTACTGTAACAACACTCCACCGAAGACATATTTTGATAACCTTTTGTTGACTCGTTCTGCAACCCTCACACACACACACACACACACACATACCCTGGCCAAACATTTGCCAACTGTCAAACAACGTAGGACAGGTCCCAAACACATCAGAGATAAGACACTTCCTTAACCACTCACTGTGTCTGTAGTCTGACCTTCTCACTCCTCCTTGCAGAAGAAGAACCAGCAGGAGGAAGAGGAGGCACAACAGTGACCTACATCCCTGCAACAGAGACCCACGTACACTGTTGTTGCATGTAGACAACTTGGTCAGTAAACATTCTATTTTACCCTTTGCCCCTGGATTAAAGTCAATGAACAAAAGGGAGATTAAAAAAAGTAATCTGTCTGTTACAGAGAGAATGTTCTGTGTGGGACTAGAATAGAGTGTATTTGACCCGGAAGCCAAGCGTCATGTAGTCTGGCTTCATTTACCATATAGTGTGTCTTCCACTTGTTCGAGATCTTTATGCGTAAAGGTCATGCAGAAGGACTAGCTTAAGCAAATCTCTCTGTTCTGTGGGTCTCCTGTTTTTCTTCTGTAAATACTGGAACTTCGTGTTCTCAGAGGGCTGTGGGCTCGGACAGATAGCAGCACTAAATAATGACTGGCTTTGTAGTGCAACTCTGAAAGAAATTAGTCTTATCATGGTATGTATGTGCAGTGTTATTTAATTAACGTAATCAATATCCCAGAAGGTTAGCATACACACAAGCCGCTCAGTCACACATTCACTTCACATAAAGTACATTTTAGGGGGGGAATGGGTGCTATAGAGACTCTAATAGCAATATGAACATTTGTGCATGATGTTATAAGCATTCATGTATCCCATCATCTTTGGTTCCTGTAAAAGTATTTTTTTTGTTTTCTTTGTTTAGTTTTAACATGTTTGTGGATAACAGGGGTTCTGATTGGTTAATAAATGCGTGGCTTACATAATGTTTCCCTGTCTCTGTTTTTGGTCAATAGGAATTGAAGAATCCTTTAAAGAATTTCATCAAGTCGGCACAAACAGTATTCTATGGAAGCAAATCAGTGACTTCATGTTTTGAATTTTAAAAGGCATGGAATACTTATTGAAATTTAAACACCACCAGATTTGGGGGTTTTGAATTCACATTGAAAAACATTTTTTACATTGAAGTAAATTCATATTTCGATTTGAAATAAGGTTGAATTTCAAGAGGTGAATTCAAAACCAAGAAATTCAGCAGTGTTACAATTTCAATATTAAGTATTCAATTCCTTTTAAAATGTAAAACATGTCACTGATTTGCTTCCACAGTATTCAGCTGCCCTCTGTGATAAAACTAATGTTATACCACTGTTGGTCTATAGGGGGCAGCATTCCCTTAGAATCAGGCATGGGTAACGTGAGACTGAAGCATTTTAGTATGGACCCGATTGAAACAATAAAACAGCTCCTTCAAAGGCCTGATTAATCCATCATTAGTTCATGAGGCATCTGTAATATATGACATTAGAAAAGTCCTATCTGATGAATTGTAAAGATTGTGATCGTGTGGGCATGAGAGAATGTCCCTGACTAGTGCACACGAGATGTTTTGGTCACAGTGTCTCTGCATGGTGGGGCGAAGGATGACATCAGCATCGCCACGTTCATCCACTTAACTGGGGGTGCTGCGGGGTAGCGGACGAGCTTCTGAAAGAGAGCAACGAGAGCCCCCTCCTCCTCCTCCAAGCCCCTCCCTCCATCTCTCATTCGTCAAACGGCTTGCCAAGATGGACATCAATTCTACCTGTCCTTACCCAGCCAAGCTTGAGTAATCATCTTTGAGAGGAAGGGGGTGGGATGGGGGGATGGGAGTGGGGACAGTTAGGGAGGGGGGGGGAGAGACTTGAATAATCAAACTTCAGAGACTTGCTGACTCAGAGCTAGGTTTTAAAGAGAAAGGGAGCGAGGGAGGGGATGGACAGAAAAGGAGAAATATTTTCCTGAGCTGAGAGGCAACTGCAGTAGTTTGCAGCTGGAATACTCATGAGCCCTGAGAGTGGAGCACACAGCCTCCACCGTCACCGTCGCTGCCACTCACTGATTTGATGTGGTTTTCCCCTTTTTTAATCACAAAAACATTCACCCTCCAAGGACATTATGGCAGAGAAAGGATGGAGCATTGTGATCCATCAGCGGCAGCCTCACTCGTGTGTGTGCGTGCGTGCGTGCGTGTGCGTGCGTGCGTGTGCCTGCGTGTGTGTGTGCGTGTGTGAGAGAGAGACAGAGTGAGAGAGAAATTAATATCATAACAATTGCTGCCCATATAATGAAATTTATCTTATTATGCCTGAGTGAATGAGTTTGGGTAAAACATAGGCTTGTCATGCATGTAATGAAACTGCACATAGACAACATAATCCCCTAAATTCAGTCATGTGATGAGCCCAAGTCAGATGTCCTAATTTTCAGTCTGAAACTGCTCATGTCCCAACACACACTTATTTGATCGTTCTATGTCTACGTGTCCTGTCAAAACAGGCACGAGATTACAGAAGGCTGCATGATGTACCAAACAACGTGTTTCGGTCAACATACAAAATAATTAAGGACATTTTGACTGAAGCGTTTTGGTGCATTGCGAATTATCTATTGAGTCTCTTAACATCGAGTCACACTTCCACAGACTCGTATGCACGGGCGCGCGCGCACTCACATAGACACAGTTGTGCGCAACGCGGACAGGTCGGGAGATGATGAGCAACTTGCCGCTATCACATTGCCATAACAACCGATGGCAAGCAGCATGCGAGATGAAATAATTGCCCACTCAAAAGGTGATGCACCGCTGAAGGGAGGAACACAATCATCTCACCGAAATGATTAAACGGAAGTGTTTATGAAAACGACAAAGCCAGCAATTTACGTCAAATAGATAATCCAGCAGTTAGATCATTGCAGTTGCAACCCCCGACGGTTGGTTGTCGGTCAAACGGACAACAAGGCAGACATAAAGGATTAAACACAAGCTACAGCCTGTGTGCTACCGTTACATTTGTGGAGGACTGATGGACACTGACTGAAGGTTCTCTGTTTCGTCTCGAGCTAACACATGGTTCTGAGCTTCACGAGCAGGAAGCGTGTAACTCCAAGCGTGGGAAAACGGCATAGCTCAGGGGCTGTGAGACGCATAGAGCTTCGTTTGCCCCGTTTTTTTCGGTTTCATCACCATGGCTCGGGAGAATAGAGACTCCGGGAAAGGGTCGTGGAAAAAACAAGTGGACGACATAAAGATAATATTTGAATTGAAAGAGATCCTCGGAACGTAAGTAGCCTACTGTAGACCTTAATCAGCATTCATTTGTCAGAGCAAAAATAACTTAAGGCATAGACAGTTGAAACTTTGTTACGGTGTGGGACATTCGTTCGCATTGTTATCAAATGTGCCATATCAGTTTTAATACAATTATCATGGATCTTTCCACGAAATAATTAGCTTTCAAATAGCTTTCAAAAGGGTTGGTAGATTTGTTGTGTGTGCTTGATAACAATAGTAGTTCTGGCACAGTGTAAACAGCCTGCGAATGGAAGCCTATAGGTTACTCGGTTTCATGGGAACAATGCTACACAAATATTAGTACTGTAGCCTAATGGCATTTTTGTCTTGTCTTATCGCCGGAGTTCAAGAACATATGTTGTAGGCTACTGCCAATATATGAACGACATTTGGATACGCAGGCGTCCAGTATGCCTCCAAGCATAACAGACGAATGTAGAGCAAAATGTCCCCGCAACGGACTGTCAAATTATTAAGTAAATGATATTCGAAAGAGTGCTGTGGTGTCAATTTTACGTCTGCATCAGTATTACCAGTGGAGACTCCGTATGTTTATTTGGAGAAGGGGGTGGGTTGGATTAACTCAACCGGATTAAGGGAAGAGAGAAAACCTCTGTAGTTAGAAGTAGTTTCATCATTTTGCGTATTCGGAGTAACGATAGTGACACGATGGTGAGATTTAAAAGATTACAAACATTTTCTAGCTCAATCCAGTCACCGGTTTCTCGTAATAAATGTCCCCAGTGTGTGGACACGCAGGTCCATCATTCACCATCTGTCCCCAAATGCGCCTTTGGAGCAAACGGGGCAACACTCCCATTATTACCCTCTGCCCCTCGTTTTCTAATAATAAGAGCCTTAGACGTGTTTTTAAATTAAAACACAATCCTGTTGTTCTACGGGTAAGACTGCAGGTATGACGTCTCTTGGTGGTGATGTCTGCTTGGTAGCCTTGACATCCATTTGTTTGTGTGTTGGTGTGGTGACCTGTCCTGCTGAAAACAGCTTTTCCTGTGACCTCTGACCTGGCGTTTACTTGGGCCGGACGCAGAGATCTGCTCTCCCTTCTGCTCCATGGCAACCGTTCCGATTTGGACACAGTATGGCGATCTGGGCATGAGCACACACACACCCTCATAATGTACACACACACACAGATACACACAAGCACGGATGTGTACATGTGTCGGACGGCGGGTGATGACATGTTTGCGTGTGATCTAGTGTAGCAGACAGTGGAGACATATTAACCAGAGGTCCGATCAGCCTTTGTACTCTTCCTGCAGGGTGTCTTCTCCTTTCTCCCCCCATCAGCAGAAAACAAGAGGGAGGCAAGCGAAGAGATGAGCGACAGAGAAAGAGAGAGATGGGGGAGCGGTGATAGAGAGAGAGAAATAAAGAGAGTGAGAGAGGGAGAGAAGGGGTCTGTGTGGCATAGTTAAGTCAGAGTGATTTGTGTATAGCTTAGAAACCTGTTCTGGTTTCTCAACCAATACCTGCTCCCGACGGATGGAGGAGGAGGAGGAGAGGGCAGAAGAGGAGGGGAGTGACGGAGCAAGGTGGAGAGGAGAGGAGAGAGAGAGAGAGAGAGAGAGAGAGAGAGAGAGAGAAAAGGAGGACAGTTGCTGAGCTTCTCCCAAACTGTCATAACTCATCAAAGTCCCTGCCCCCTCTATCCTTCCTCTCTCCCTCTCTTTCTCTCTCCCTCTCTCTCTCTCCCTCTCTGTGCAGGGAATGTGGATTTTAGTGTGACTCCCTGAGCTTGTTGTTGTGACACCAAAGCATGACCTCACCTTCATAAATAGAGCTACGTAGATTAGAGTGTTTTATTCATCTAGTAAAACCCAGGAGCGGGCCCACATCTCCCAGAAGCCCCACGGCAACTGGAAAGGAGTCCTCGACCTGGGCCTCCTCCCCTTTAGAAACGGAACAAGCAGGGTTGTTGTGGAGTTCCTCGGTCAGCAAAGTAGTTCGGCCCTGGTCAGGTTGGGCTGCAGGCTGGATGAGGGACAGCGTGAGAGAGACTGTCGATGGCAGTTACACAAGCTGCAGCCTGTATTGGCTTTAGCTGGGAGCCTTGGCTGCTATTGGTGGAGGGAGTTAGCCAACTGATTTGGAGAGGTGATGTGAGGTAATGCAGAGGCTGGGTAACTGGCTTGCTGGCTGATTGACTGGATTGCTGACTTGTTGATTGGCTGGCTGGCTGATTGACTGGCTTGCTGACTGGATGACTGGCTTGCTTGTTGGCTGGCTGAATGGCTAGCTAGCTGGCTTGTTGACTGGATGACTGGCTTGCTTGTTGGCTGGCTGAATGGCTAGCTAGCTGGCTTGATGACTGGCTTGCTTGTTGGCTGGCTGAATGGCTAGCTAGCTGGTTTGTTGACTGAATGACTGGCTGGCTGGCGGATTGACTTGCTTGCTGACTGGATGACTGGCTAGCTAGCTGGCTTGTTGACTGGATGACTGGCTAGCTAGCTGGCTTGTTGACTGGATGACCGTCTGGCTGGCGGATTGACTGGCTTGCTGACTAGATGACTGGCTTGCTTGTTGATTGGCTGAATGGCTAGCTAGCTGGCTTGTTGACTGGATGACTGGCTGGCTGGCGGATTGGCTGACTGACTGGCAGAGTGGCAGGCCGGCTGATTGGCTGCCGGCCTCCAGCTCTCTACCTAGCCTGACCCAAATGCTGACTCAATATTTCTGGAGCCATTTAGCATTTTCTAGTGGTGGATGCAGTGACAGGTCTGTGCTTGTGTGTGTGTGTTTGTGTGTGTGTGAGGCCATCCTTGGTGTTTTATTTCTCTCCCCCTGTGGGTGTGTGTGTGTGTGTGTGTGTGATGCCATCCTTGGTGTCTTATATCTCTCTCCCTGTGTGTGTGTGACGGTGTGTGTGTGTTGAATTATTCAACACCAGAAGCCTGTGGTCATGCTGCAAGCGTGCTGCAGCAGGCAGGTACACTGCAGTTAGGCCACACCTCTCAACAGGAGAGAGAGAGAGAGAGAGAGAGAGAGGGAGAGAGGGAGGGAGGGAGGGAGGGAGGGAGAGGGAGGGAGAGAGAGAGAGAGGGAGAGAGGGAGGGAGGGAGGGAGGGAGGGAGGAGGGGGAGGGAGAGGGAGGAGGAGAGTGGAGGGAGGAGAGAGAGAGAGAGAGAGAGAGAGAGAGAGAGAGAGAGAGAGAGAGAGAGAGAGAGAGAGAGAGATATGAAGGGAGGGAGGGTGAGAAAGAGGCTCAGATAAAAGGACAAAGGGGCAGATGAGAGAAAGGTGGGACATGTGGTTAGAGAACTAAAGACAGATTCAGAGAGGACTAAGCAGGAGTGCATTGTGGGAGTGTGTATCATCTAGGCCATGCTGGCCTTAATTGAGTGCTCTACTTCCTGACTCCTGGTATTGTGCTCTTTCTGGGACTGCAGTCCCCCTCTCCCCTCTCTCTCTCTCTCCCTCTCTCTCTCTACCTTTCTCTACCCCTCTCTCTTTCTCTACCTCTCTTTCTCGACCTCTCTCTACCTTTCTCTACCTCTTTCTCCCTCTCTCTCTCTCTAGCTCTATCTCTTTCTCACTCTCCTTTCTCCGTGTTTATACTGTATGTCCCTACTGGCCTGAGTTTGAAATTCTTGTGACTTTCTATGACCTAACTCTTATCCCCTGCTGTGCAGAGACGGAGAATAAAGGAGCACAGTTTTTCAGGGATAGAGGGATGAGTGGAGGGAGGGATGAAAGGATGGAGGGATGAAGGGAGGGATATGTTTGACCTATGATAGTTGTGGAATGAAGAATGTGTGTCAAGATCAGTCACAAGTCAGTCTCACACGTTACATTTTTGACATATTATTCATTTAGCAGACACTTATATAAGGAGTCAGGTGGCTGAGCGGTTAGGGAATCGGGCTAGTAATCTGAAGGTTGCCAGTTCGATTCCCGGCCGTGCAAAATGACATTGTGTCCTTGGGCAAGGCACTTCACCCCGGGGGGAATGTCCCTGTACTTACTGTAAGTCGCTCTGGATAAGAGTGTCTGCTAAATGACTAAATGTTATATCCAAAACGACTTACAAATAGTGCAAATAGAAAGTATATCAGAAGATCAAGGATCAGAAGGGCATAGTTAAACACGATTTTGTCAAGAAACAGTCTATACTGTGTGTGTGTTAGAGAGACACACACACACACACACACACACATACAGATTGTTAGACAATGAGAAAAGCGCTTTCTGATGGATTGTGAGTGGATGGTAATCGGACGTCTTGATTGGAGGATAGAGAAAAGGATTACCTCTCAATCCCTCCATTTCTCCATCCCCTCTTTTCTCAAGTTGCCCAATACCTCCCTTCGCTCCTCCCTCTAAACCATCTGTTTCTTCCACTTCTGATCCAGTCCATCTTGTTTGGTCTGGTTGCTTGTGTTTGTCTGCTGGCATGACCAGATCCTGGGACTCTAGGCTAGATTAGGACTGAATGACTTAATCTCAAGTTGCCTTGACAGCATCTCAGTAGCCATGGTTGACACACACACAATCACACACACTCACACACACACACTCACACACACACACAATCATACACACACTAACAGTCTTTCAAACCAGTGGTCCTTGGCCACGGTGATAGGAAAGTGAAGTCACTGTTTCTCCACAGTTTTTCCCATCTTGATATTCTCTGAGATCTAATAAAAACAAATCTCTTCAGCATCCATCATTTCCTCTGTTTGGATTGGTGGAAAGAGGGAGGAGTGTGTCCCACCTGATTGGCCACTTCAGTACCTGTTGTTCAGGCTTGCCAGGACAGTTCAGACATATGGGACTCTCTTTCCTGCCTATGTTTTACGATCAGAACTGTGAGTATTTAGCTGTGAGTATTTATGATCATAAACATTCGTCCATTATCGTGTCTGCTTCGACAGTTACAACCAGCCTGCCAACATCCCCATCCCTATGAGGGTATGCGCTAATAAGACTGGGAGGCATTGCAGCATTGCAACTGATGGTCACTTGTCTATACACACACACACACACACACACACACACACACGCCACACTTGGCTACAGTTTCCACCAGGCTCAGGAGATGTTGTAGGGGGAAAGTGTAATTGCAGACTAAATGAATGTCACAGCAGCCAGGATATCTGGAGCAGCAGAGGAAACTGACATGGTAAATAGTGCCATCGGAGAAGAAACTGTTTTCCTGCAGCATTGTTGGCTTTGTCAGCCACACACACACACACACACACACACACACACACACACAAGCGTAAAGACACACCTGCAACCACATACAAGAAGACACAGACACAGATTCCTACCACCCTCATTGCGGTGTATACATAAAAGCTGCCTGCATTCCACAAGCCGGTATTCTACAGGGTATTCTACAAGCCGGTATTCTACAGGGTATTCTACAAGCCGGTATCCCATAGGGTATTCTACAGGGTATTCTACAAGCCGGTATCCCACAGGGTATTCTACAAGCCGGTATTCTACAGGGTATTCTACAAGCCGGTATTCTACAGGGTATTCTACAAGCCGGTTTCTCAGGGTATTCTACAGGGTTTTCTACAAGGCGGTATCCCAGGGTATTCTACAGGGTATTCTACAAGCAGGTATCCCAGGGTATTCTACAGGGTATTCTACAAGCAGGTATCCCAGGGTATTCTACAGGGTATTCTACAAGCCGGGATCCCAGGGTAATCTATGGGGCGTGAGAGAGATGAGCTTCATGTGCGTACTCAGCAGATCGGTCAGAGAGAGCCACTGGATCCTCCAGATCCGTCTGTCCCAGGTAGACCGTCCGTCCACCTGCGTATATGTGTCTGCCGGTGGCATGCATGCCAACCCCTCCTTTAATCGCTCCATCCTCTACCTCACCCTTCCCTAACCCAGTGGCGTAGAGAGCCACAGTCCACGAGTACAAGGTGGGTTGCCAGGCCACCCTGAAGTGAGAAAATGTCTACAGAACCCGCCACTGACTGGAAGTGCCACATAAGCTGCTTAGCATAATTGACTTGAGTTCTGTTGAATCATAACCAGTACAACCTGGTTCCAGGGATTTCCCTAGCTCTGCCAGAACGAGGAGAGGGCTGACACTTAACTCCCTGGGAGGGGAAGGGTAGAGATCAGTGGTGAGAGTAGAGGGTTTCGTTCCTGCAGTGTGTGTCTGTGCGTGTGTGTAGTTTTTATGTTTTTCTCTTCATCTTCCATAATCTCCCCTGTGCTTCTTCTCTGCTCATCCATCTCTACCTCTCCTCCTTCCCTCCTCTCCTCTTCATCCCTCCCTCTACCTCTCCTCCTTCCCTCCTCTCCTCTTCATCCCTCCCTCTACCTCTCTTCCTTCCTTCCTCTCCTCTTCATCCCTCCCTCTACCTCTCTTCCTTCCTCTCCTCTTCATCCCTCCCTCTACCTCTCTTCCTTCCTTCCTCTCCTTCATCCCTCCCTCTACCTCTCTTCCTTCCTTCCTCTCCTCCTCATCCCTCTCTCTACCTCTCCTCCTCATCCCTCTCTCTACCTCTCCTCCTCTCTCCAGTCCCAGTCGATCTGGACTCATACTTAGTGGCAGGTGGGTTGACCCTGTGTTTGTGCAGGGGTCACCCAGGACAGGATGTGACCTGGCTTCTACAGTTGCCATGGAGGCCACTTCTCCCTGGCCTGTCACCCCATAGATATATATAAAGGGTAGATGTCTCGTCTGCGTTGCCGGCCAACGGAGTCGAACGTCCGCACATGGCGGCCATCTTGCTACAGTCAACTCGCTCACCCATAACATTGTGTTGGTGCTACATGTACTTTTTAAATGACCATAACTTGCTCAATTTTCAACCGATTTTGAAACGGTTTGGTTTGTTATCAACGTCAGAGATGTCGTTATGCCACTGCACACTTATGAATAAGATGTGTTTTTTTTTTTTTTTTAAGAATAGAAGTATGCAGTGGCATAACGACATCTCTGAGCGAGTTGACTGTAGCAAGATGGCCGCCATGTGCGGACGTTCTAGACTCCGCCATAAGACATCTAGACTTTATATATATCTATGTGTCACCCCCCATCAACAGTGTGCTCCATTCACCTCCACTTCCTGCCTTATGACAGCCAATCAGATTTCCTCAATGGAGGAAACTTGACAAATAGGGGTGATTGTGAGGAGAGGACTGGAGGGGAAGATACAATGTACCATCTATATGGAGAGAGAGAGATCCTTGGGTCACTATGACTCAGGGGGTCAATCTATGCGCTTAAAAGAATATAGAAACATACCTCTGTTCACCCTCTGACCCGACCTTTGTATTAACTCTGCCATTAATATCCACAGAGTGGATCTGATAATCCCTATAGATATATAATCTATAATCCCCATTTCTCCTAGTTAAGGCTCATGGTACAATATCTTTCCTCACTCCTCTTCCTTCTGTATAATCACTCCTTCCCTCTCTGTGTCATTTTGGAAGCTTTCCTCTCTACCCTTATCTCCGTAACTCTACCTTCCAGTTTCACAGTTAGCGACAGCAGCTGTGTAATGTTATTACCAGAAATGTAAGTTCTCTACCCGGAGTCAACACGTAGTACACACTTTACTGGGAAAACACACAGGATATATGCATGGGTGGATCCGTGTCTATTCTATGGGCGTGCCATTCTTATCTGTGTGTGAATCTGTATGTGGATCCGCTTGTGTATTACAAATTTGCCTATTGTATATGTGTGATTGCACAATTTATCTCCTGGAAAGTACCAAGCATTGCCATGGAAATGAGAGAGAGAAACAGAGTCTGTCTGACTCTGATCCAGAGTGCTGTCTGTCTGACTCTGATCCAGAGTGCTGTCTGTCTGACTCTGACCCAGAGTGCTGTCTCTCTGACTCTGATCCAAAGTCCTGTGTCTGACTCTGATCCAGAGTGCTGTCTGTCTGACTCTGATCCAGAGTGCTGTCTCTCTGACTCTGATCAAGAGTCCTGTGTCTGACTCTGATCCAGAGAGCTGTCTCTCTGACTCTGATCCAGAGTCCTGTGTCTGACTCTGATCCAGAGTGCTGTCTTCCTGACTCTGATCCAGAGTGCTGTCTGTCTGACTCTGATCCAGAGTGCTGTCTGTCTGACTCTGACCCAGAGTGCTGTCTCTCTGACTCTGATCCAGAGTGTTGTCTCTCTGACTCTGACCCAGAGTGCTGTCTCTCTGACTCTGATCCAGAGTGCTGTCTGTCTGACTCTGATCCAAAGTGCTGTCTCTCTGACTCTGATCCAGAGTGCTGTCTGACTCTGATCCAGAGTGCTGTCTGTCTGACTCTGATCCAGAGTCCTGTGTCTGACTCTGATCCAGAGTGCTGTCTGTCTGACTCTGATCCAGAGTGCTGTCTCTCTGACTCTGATCCAGAGTGCTGTCTCTCTGACTGATCCAGAGTGCTGTCTCTCTGACTCTGATCCAGAGTCCTGTGTCTGACTCTGATCCAGAGTGCTGTGGTTTGTGATTGGAGAGTTCCTGGCTGGTGTGAGATTGCAATGGACTAGCAGATAAGTGAAGGGAGATACATTCACCTCAAGGTCAATCTGGTACACATGTGCACACACACACACACATCTAGACACACACACACAAACATACAGGCCTCAGGGATAAGGTTGGTCAGCCAGTAAGGTCAATAATGGGAACTGAAACACACAGTCTCATTGCAAACACTGTAGTTCAAATGACAGCAGTCTTCTTCAGAAGGTTATGTGTTTGTGTGAGACGGTGAAAGTATATTTTAGTAATAGCTTGGCCTAGTTGTCCAGGTGGACATTTCGTTTGTCCTTGAGCTGCAAACTGGCTCTGTCTCGTTGGTCAGCAACTGCTGCTATAACACACACACACACTGCAAAGATAAGTTGAGGCCAAAGTCCCTCCCACTTTCCCCCTGACCCTCCCACTTTCCCCATGACCCTCCCATTTTCCCTATGACCCTCCCACTTTCCCCCTGACCCTCCCACTTTCCCCATGACCCTCCCACTTTCCCTATGACCCTCCCACTTTCCCCATGACCCTCCCACTTTCCCCATGACCCTCCCACTTTCCCTATGACCCTCCCACTTTCCCTATGACCCTCCCACTTTCCCCCTGACCCTCCCACTTTCCTCCTGACCCTCCCACTTTCCCCCTGACCCTCCCACGAACGCATATTGAAAGCGCAACTTGCCTGTTCTCGCTCATGTGGCAGGCAGTCTGCGATTTGACCCAAGTGCGCCCTGTTTGTATATAGCCCGCATCGGTTAAGTCAGTCTTTGCGAACAATTAACGCCTGGAAACAGGCGCAAACGGCTTGATAAATGAGGCCCTCTGTCTCTCTTTCTTCTCCATTTCTCTTTTTTTCTTATCTCTTTTCTGTCTCTTTCATCTCTTTCTTCTGTGTGTCTTTATCTTCATATCTTTCTGTGTATCATCTTCCTTTTCTTTCCTCCTCTAGTCAGATCCAGCTGCCTCACCCAGACTTCATAACCGGCTCCTCAACACACGGTCATAAACCTGCCTGTCTCTGCCTGCCTGCCTGCCCGGGGGAGGCAGTTAGGCAGAGAGAAAAGGAAAGGAGAAGACCAGCGGCAGGGAGGGAGGGAGGGATCTGGGGTTGAGGTTGGACATGGACTTGATATGAATAAACGAGGGAATCATCCTGCTTGCCGACGACCCCCTGCTCGTGTGTGTTTGTCTGCGTCACGGCAGAGATCAGAACCGGAGTCTGATGAATGACCGGCTGTGTGTCAAGGCTGCTAATACTGCAGCTCTGTGTGTGTGTGCGCGTGCGTATGCTTACAGTACCGGCGTGAATAATCACTGTGTATGTGTTCTACGTGGATGTGGAACGTCACACTAACCACAACTTCAGCACAGCCAGGCTCAAAGGAGACCCCTCCACCCCCCCCCCCCCCCGCTCTGCACTATAATGGCCTTGTTAGCAAGCTTAGCATAATTGCCAGTGGTTGTCAGCCACTGGATGTCAGAGCAACAGGTTCTGTTTTGTGTTTTGAATTAATTGGGGCTTTCGTTAAAGCTGCTGGGGCTGAACACTTCTGAGTCTCGTGTGTGTGTGGGTGGGCGGGTGGGTGGGTGGATGGATGGGTGTTTGTGTGTGTTTGTGTGTGTGTGTGTGTGTGAGTGAGTGTGTAAGAGAGCGAGTTACAGACAGATTTGTAGAGTGCTTATTGGCATCTAGTACAGATACTCTTGTTTCCTCCTTTTCTTCCACCTCCCTCCCTCCTTCCCCCTCCCTCCTTCCCTCCAGATGGTAGGCGTAGGCTAGCAGGCTAACAGGCTAGCAGGTTGCCCAGCGCCTGAGTGTGTGTGTGATTGACAGGGAGTGTCCGTTTAGTCTGAGCCCCTCTCACACACCATGTGGAGGGCCAGCGGGTGGTCATCTAGCTGCAGTCAGTCTAGCTAGGCACACCAGTGTGTGTGTGCCTGTGTGTGTGCGTGCCTTTGTGTGCGTGCCTGTGTGTGTGCGCGTGCCTGTGTGTGTGTGTGCCTGTGTGTGTGCATGCCTGTGTGTGTGGATGTGTGTGTGTGCATGCCTGTGTGTGTGTGTGTGTGTGTGTGCGTGCCTGTGTGTGTGTGCGTGCCTGTGTGTGTGTGTGCCTGTGTGTGTGTGCGTGCCTGTGTGTGTGTGCGTGCCTGTGTGTGTGCATGCCTGTGTGTGTGTGTGCATGCCTGTGTGTGTGTGCGTGCCTGTGTGTGTGCATGCCTGTGTGTGTGTGTGCATGCCTGTGTGTGTGTGTGTGTGTGTGTGTGCATGCCTGTGTGTGTGTGTGTGTGTGTGTGTATCATGACTTACTCTCAGCAGGTGGAGGCAGGATGCTGAGATCAAAGCTCATTGGTCCGTGTGGGCCATTGCCACATTACACATTGTTTCCACAGCTGTAGAAGTCTGTAAGCCAGCGTGTGTGTGTGTGTATGTGGCTGTTGGGTGTGTGTAAGTGCGTGTTGTGTGTGCGTTGGGTTTGTGTGTATGTGCGTGTTAGGTGTGTGTGCATGTTGGGTGTGTGTGTGAGTGAGAGAAAGAAAAAGTTTATTGGCGGTTGTAAGTCGGTGGGTTTCCCAGGGAATCACCCAGGTGAGTGAGTGGGCTGAGTCATCTCTGCACTGAAAGTTCTCCCTGTTCTTTCATCACAACACTGCTACTATGTGGCACGGAAATACCTGCTGTGGCCTCCATTTAACCAGCACACACACACTCACACACAGTCTGATTCTCTGTATTTCTCTCTCACTCTCAGGAACACACACACACACATCCACACATTGATTTAGTAATGTGGTTGACTGACTCTGCTGTGGTCTCCAGGTTAACCTGCTGGTTGCCATGGTGCGGTAGATATGTAAATACAGGCCAAGCCCCTAATGGTCACCACCGCCGTAACCATGGTGAAGATAGAAACTGTGGTTTGAAAACCTCTCGCTTTGATAACCTTGATCTCTCTCGTGTGTGTGTGTGTGTGCGCGCGCAGCGGTGAAAAGCAGGAGTGAGATGAGGGGAGGAGGAGGACAGCATATACAGCGAGCCTTTTCATTCATTTATTTCCAGGGTCAACAGGAAATGATGCGTTCCTGACCCCCCCCCCAATAGAGTTGAGGTTAAGCTGGACTGCTCTGTCTGCCCGTCTCTCTCTCTCTGTCTGTCTGTCTGTCTCTCTGCCTGTCTGTATGTCTGTCTGTCTCTCTGCCTGTCCGTATGTCTGTCTCTCTGCCTGTCTGTATGTCTGTCTCTCTGCCTGTCTGTATGTCTGTCTCTCTGCCTGTCTGTATGTCTGTCTCTCTGCCTGTCTGTATGTCTGTCTCTCTGCCTGTCTGTCTGTCTCTCTGCCTGTCTGTATGTCTGTCTCTCTGCCTGTCGGTTTGTCTGTCTGCTTGCCTGTCTGTCTCTCTGTCTGCCTGTCTAAAGACGACAGCCCCTATCCCTCTGTCTAAATGTAAGCGTGTTGTCACTAATTCTAGGTCCCGTAGACTCCATAGCAACGAAACAGAATGATGGCAACAGTATCGTCTTTGGAGGGAAAACAAAACAGTTGGACTTTATGACAGGATGTTGATGAGGACGATAACAGATGTGGATGTGTGTGTGTGTGTCTTGACAGCTCTGTTCATCTGAAGCTGTGTGGATTGACGGCTCACAGAAGGCCTGGTGTGTGAGGCATGGATGTGTCCACCTCCTTCTCAGCCGCCGTCGAACACATGAATGTACACAATGCACACTCCATACACCACAACTACTGAACAAAGGGATGCTACTTTGATCGACCGGGCTGTGTGTTGTGTTGATGTTCATTCTTGAGGACCCCTGAACCCATCAGGTTCTGAGAGAAGTGCTTCTCTGCTGCCCTGGAAGAAGGTCATGTGACACACCTCAAGTTCCCTTCAAGGTCACTTTGAAACTGGACTCACACACATAAACAGACACACACACACACACAACCAGTGGAATACACACACATTGTATCTCTTCAGACATCCACAGCTCTCAGAAACATCTTCCTCTCTTAAATCAGGAATACAGACCATAATTGGCAGTTAATTGCTGCCGTGGCAACAGTGCTATTTAAGCCCACACGCCGGGCAACAAAGGCGTTGTGTGGCTGAGGGATGAGTGTGATGCTGTTGGATTTGGGCTAGGTGCCTGTTTAAACACACACACACATATACACACACTAACACATACACACATACATACAAGAGCCTTCTGGTGGTTCTTAATCCCCTCTAAGATAAAAAAAAAAAAACTCACTGATCTACTGCTTGATGAGAACAGCCAATAGACTGTGCAGTACAGTAAAACATTCATTATTACACTTTCATTTATCTATCTGTCCACCCATCCGTTCTTCCACGCATCCATCTCCCCATCACTCAATCCTCCAACCCATCTCCCAACCATCCATCCAGTATGTGAGTACAAACAGTTGGCTGGCTAGATACAGTAGCTTAACGTAGCACACAAATACAGTTTTCTAACGACAGCAGGCAGCATGAGTGTTCCGCAATTAATGCACTTCAAATGTTTTAAATGTAATTGGAGTTGATACAGAGAGAATACGAGGACAGCGTGTGTAAGCGATGTGACGTAGTTACTGTTTTAATCTGAGTGTGTGTTTGCTTGGAGAGGGCAGAGCAGCGCTCAGTGTTTGAGGACAGACTCTCCAGACGCAGGCGATGAGAGGCCTGGATTATCTGGGACGATTTTAATCTGAAGTTTGGGATTTGGATGATGATGATACCAGTGTCCCTGCTGCCTCATGAAAAGGGATAATTTTGGAGCAACGAAAACTGTCACATTCACTCTTTGTTTACTGTCTCGCCCTTTTATTTCTCTGTCTCTCATTGCAGAATGCAATGAGAGATTCTGCTTTGTCATTTAGAATCGAGTCGTTGCTTCGTTACCTACTAAGCATGGTACACAAGGTACACGATATATATATATATATTAATATAGGGAGTCAGGTGGCTGTGAGGTTAGGGATTGGGCTAGTAATCTGAAGGTTGCCGGTTCGATTCCTGGCCGTGCAAAATGACGTGTTCTTGGGCAAGGCACTTCACCCTACTTGCCTCGGGGAGAATATCCCTGTCCTTACTGTAAATCGCTCTGGATAAGAGCGTTTGCTAAATGACTAAATGTAAATATATCTTTAAAATACATGATCATATCTCATATGTACAAACCCTTCAACACAAAAATATATTTAGTTGGTTTAATGTGACTGAAGCCAATTTTTTAAATCTTATTCTGTTTCTCCTTTTATCCTGATTCTCTCCTGTCCTCCACTCCCTCTAAGCATTCTGCTTGGTGTGGATTCAGAGCCAGTTAGCTATGACACCATTTAGAGGTGTTACCGCTTATACCTGCCAAGAACTCATCTCATCTCTACATCTCTTCTTCTCTCTCTCATCATCTCTAAATCTCTTCTTCTCTCTCATCATCTCTAAATCTTTTCTTCTCTCTCATCATCTCTACATCTCTTCTTCTCTCTCATCATCTCTACATCTCTTCTTCTCTCTCTCATCATCTCTACATCTCTTCTCTCTCTCATCATCTCTACATCTCTTCTTCTCTCTCATCATCTCTACATCTCTTCTTCTCTCTCTCATCATCTCTACATCCCTGGTTCTCTCTCTCATCATCTCTACATCTATTCTCTCTCTCATCTCATCTCTACATCTCTGGTTCTCTCTACATCTCTTCTTTTCTCTCTCATCTCATCTCTACATCTCTTCTTCTCTCTCTCATCTCATCTCTACATCTCTTCTTCTCTCTCTCATCATCTCTACATCTCTTCTTCTCTCTCTCATCATCTCTACATCTCTTCTTCTCTCTCTCATCTCATCTCTACAGCTCTGGTTCTCTCTCTCATCTCTCCCTCTGTCTCTCTCTCTCTGTCTCTCTGTCTCTTCCTTTCTCTCCATTTCTCTGTCTCTCTCTAAGCAGCTCTCTGTCTTTCTCACTTCAGAGGAGAAATGCACGATGTGTGTCTAATTTGTCAACCCTTCCCCGGGGAATAACATTACACACTCACTCACTCACAGACACACACCCCTCCTTTCAATGAGACTGGATGTAGTTCACAGCCCAAAGTGTGTGTGTGTTCTGCCTCAGTGTGTTTGTGTGTGTGTATGTTCGTGTTCTGCTCCAGTGTGTGTGTCTTGGTTGTTCGTTGGGAGATCACTCCAGCACCACGTTATTCAACAGTACAACAGGACCTGTCAGCAAGCTGTCTAGGACTGATGCTCAAGAGAGAGACCAATCAATCTAGCTCACACACACACACACACACTGTGTGTCCCCTCCACCCCGGGGCCAGTGGGTCCCCGTCACACACAGGTTCTGCAGCAGGGGAAACATCAAGGTCTCAGAAACCTCCCACAGGTGGTCGTCATTCACACACACACACACACACATCCCTCCACGTACCTGCCACCCCCGCCCCACCCCCCCCCCTCACAATCATGTCTCTTCATTCAAAGCTTCTGTCCGTCTCAAACACAGACGTGCACAATTCAGTCTCCGTTCATTCAGTATTGCGACCCCCCCACCACCGCCCCCCCCCTCCAACACCTCCCCCCACAACCACCACCTCTCTCTCTCCCCTCCCCCACCACCTACAACCCTCTCTCTCTCTCTCTCTCATCTCTCTCTCTCTCTCTCTCTCTCTCTCTCTCTCTCTCTCTCTCTCTCTCTCTCTCTCTCTCTCTCTCTCCCCTCCCCCACCACCTACATCCTCTCTCTCTCTCTCTCTCTCTCTCTCTCTCTCTCTCTCTCTCTCTCTCTCTCTCTCTCTCTCTCTCTCTCTCTCTCTCTCTCTCTCTCTCTCCCCTCCCCCACCACCTACATCCTCTCTCTCTCTCTCTCTCTCTCTCTCTCTCTCATCTCTCTCACTCTCTCTCTCTCATCTCTCTCTCTCTCTCTCCCCTCCCCCACCACCTACATCCTCTCTCTCTCTCTCTCTCTCTCTCTCTCTCTCCCCTCCCCACCACCTACATCCTCTCTCTCTCTCTCTCTCTCTCTCTCTCCTCTCTCTCTCTCTCTCTCTCTCTCTCTCTCTCTCTCTCTCTCTCTCTCTCTCTCCCCTCCCCCACCACCTACATCCTCCCTCCCTCTCTCTCTCTCTCTCTCCCCTCCCCCACCACCTACATCCTCTGTCTCTCTCTCTCTCCCCCCCCCTCTCTCCAGTGGTGTGTTATACTGCAGGGCTCATTTCCTTCCCTCCTTTTCTGGCTGTTTCTCATGTTGTAGTGGAGAGTCGTTAAGCCGTTGATATCGACGCGTTTGTGTGTGAAAGAGCGTTCAACTGCTGTCGCTCCCTCTGGGACGCCTGCTTACACAGATGTGGGTGTGTGTGTGTGCGTGTGTGTGTGTGCGTGGAGTGAGAGTGTGTGCATGCCCTGGGCAGGGGGACCAGCTGGCTTTGATGGCCTAGGAGATGTGTGTCACCTGGGTCAGCTCACCCTGGGTAGGAGGGTTCACTAGGGAGATAGAAAGTGTGTGTATCACCATGTCTGTTTGTGCATGCTTGTGTTTCGGTGTGTGTGTTTGTGTTGTGTTCTCTCTCTCCCCGATCACCGCAACCTCCTCTCTGTTTTCTCTCTCTCATTCACGTGAGGAGAGAGACATGAATGAAAGGTTCGCTCCAGTGGAGACAGGATGGACCAATCACCACACTGCCTGTGCTGACGTCATCGCTAGGCAGCCTTTATCACAGCAGAAGTGGCATGGCTGTGGGGGGAGCGCGGTTGTGTGTGTGTGTTTACGATGTGTGGATCGATCGTCGGGGTGGCTCTGCCATTGAAAATAAATCTTCTTCATATTAAGACACCCAACACTGATGATATCAGCCTGGTGTGGAACGCACGTGCGAAAGAGAGAGGGAGGAAGAGAGAGAAAAAAAAGAGGGGGGTGTAAGGAGAGTAAAACGCTGAAGGAAAAAAGGAAGGATGCCAGGGTGAAGGCAGAGAGGATGGAGGCAGAGAGGATGGAGGCAGAGAGGGTGGAGGCAGAGAGGGTGGAGGCAGAGAGGATGGAGGCAGAGAGGATGGAGGCAGAGAGGGGTGGAGGCAGAGAGGGTGGAGGCAGAGAGGATGGAGGCAGAGAGGGTGGAGGCAGAGATGGTGGAGGCAGAGAGGATGGAGGCAGAGAGGATGGAGGCAGAGTGGGTGGAGGCAGAGAGGATGGAGGCAGAGTGGGTGGAGGCAGAGAGGATGGAGGCAGAGAGGGTGGAGGCAGAGAGGGTGGAGGCAGAGAGGGTGGAGGCAGAGAGGATGGAGGCAGAGAGGATGGAGGCAGAGTGGGTGGAGGCAGAGAGGATGGAGGCAGAGAGGTGGAGGCAGAGAGGGTGGAGGCAGAGAGGATGGAGGCAGAGAGGATGGAGGCAAGAGGGTGGGGCAGAGAGGGTGGAGGCAGGAGGATGGAGGCGAGGGGGGAGGCAGAGAGGGTGGAGGCAGAGAGGCATGGAGGCAGAGAGGATGGGAGGCAGAGTGGGTGGAGGCAGAGTGGGTGGAGGCAGAGTAGGATGGAGGCAGATGTGGGTGGAGGCAGAGAGGTATGGAGGCAGAGAGGTAAGGGTGTGTGTGTGCGTGCGTGCGTGTGTGTGCGCATGTGCGTGTATGTGCGCGTGTGTGTACACGTTTGTTTTTTGTTGTTCAGTGCTTCACTCTGTGTGACAGATGGTTCGTTGGTCGGCTTCATCAGTAAATGGAGTTCTTCTGAATGTCTACAGGCTATCTGGACCACACCACAAACTCACACATGCACACAGACACACACAGCCTCTCTCTCTCTCTCTCTTTCTCTCTCATTTTGTGCAGCGATTGCTTGCAGTGTCTAAAGCTATGAAAAATGGAGAGGAGTGGGCAGTAGGGGGGCGGGGTCTTATTGATTGACACAGTAACACACCCAGCAGTCAGCTAAAGTATGAGGACAACCAGATTAGATCTCCAGACTGACAAACACACCGTTAACATGGAAAGCAGGGAGAGAGAGAGAGAGAGAGAGAGAGAGAGAGAGAAGAGAGAGAGAGAGAGATGAGAGAAGAGAGAGAGATGAGAGAGAGAGGGGGGAGGGGGGGGGGGGGGGGGGGAGGGGGGGGGGGGGGGGGTGGGTGGGGGGGGGGGGGGGAGAGGGGAGGGGGGATAGGGGGAGAGAGGGAGAGAGGAGGGGGGGGAGAGGGGATGGAAGCTAATTCAATGAGTGTGTGGTAAAGTCTCTCAGGTGAACAACCTATAACTGAATGATCAGACCGCAGTGAATTATCACTCACCACCACTCTCTTTCAACCTCTTGTTACAGAATAATAATAAACAATAAAGCTAATAATATATATCCATCCCTTTCCCTTCCCTATCTCTCTGTCTATCCCTCCTCTCCTTGTCTCTCACCTCTCTTTCTCTCTCCACCTCCCTTCTCTCCTCTCTCTCCACCTCCCTTTCTCTCCTCTCTCCACCTCCCTTTCTCATCCTTTCTCTCCACCTCCCTTTCTCTCCTCTCTCTCCACCTCCATTTCTCTCCTCCTCTCTCCACCTCCCTTTCTCTCCTCTCTCCTCCACCTCCATTTCTCTCCTCTCGCTCCACCTCCCTTTCTCTCCTCCTCTCTCCACCTCCCTTTCTCTCCTCTCTCTCCACCTCCATTTCTCTCCTCCTCTCTCCACCTCCCTTTCTCATCCACCTCTCTTTCTCTCCTCCTCTCCCTCCACCTCCCTTTCTCCCCTCCTCCTCTCTCCCCCTCCCGTGCCTCTCTCTCCAGGGGGCGTCTCAGAAGTGGTGTTGGCCCAGGAGAGGGCCACAGACGGATGTTTGCTGTCAAGTGCATCCCCAAGAAGGCTCTGAAGGGGAAGGAAAGCAGCATCGAGAACGAGATCGCCGTCCTCCGCAAGTGAGTCTCTTCGTCCAGGCCCCGCCCTCATCACTCCCCTTTCTTCTCCCCTCCCCTACATCTCCACACACGCCCCTCTGTTACCGTGGGAAACGGTTCGCCCGCTACTCTTTACTTCTGTGTTGTCGTCTTTCCCCTCTCCCCCTCGGACATGTTGAAACCTCAGCCTACAGCAGCCCAGACCAAAACAAACCGCCACTTTCATCTCTCCCCCATCCCCCTCCCCCCCCTCCCCCACCCAACAGTGACTTTCACAGTTGCCTATCAACACCAGAGAACAGATCTCTATTGAGCGTGTCTGCGAGGAGGGCGTCCGGCCTCCACTTCTCCCTCATGTCAAGAGAACGGGGACATGGTCCTCTGCTCTGAGGGACGTGTGGTGTGTCGCTGTGTCACCCAGCAGTGGGGTGAGGGCGGGGTCAGAGGGGGCGGCCAGGTGAACTCTCCAGGTGTAGGACGGGGTCAGAGCGGCGCGGCCAGGTGAACTCTCAGGTGTAGGGCGGGTCAGAGCGGGCGGCCAGGTGAACTCTCCAGGTGTAGGGCGGGGTCAGAGCGGGCGGCCAGGTGAACTCTCAGGTGTAGGGCGGGGTCAGAGCGGGCGGCCAGGTGAACTCTCCAGGTGTAGGGCGGGGTCAGAGCGGGCGGCCAGTGTGAACTCTCCAGGTGTAGGGCGGGGTCAGAGCGGGCGGCCAGGTGAACTCTCCAGGTGTAGGGCGGGGTCAGAGCGGGCGGCAGGTGAACTCTCCAGGTGTAGGGCGGGGTCAGAGCGGGCGGCCAGGTGAACTCTCCAGGTGTAGGGCGGGGTCAGAGCGGGCGGCCAGGTGAACTCTCCAGGTGTAGGGCGGGGTCAGAGCGGGCGGACAGGTGAACTCTCCAGGTGTCTGACCGGCTCCCAGCAGGCTCCTCTACATCAGCAGTGTGACGGGGGAGGTTCATACCACCTGTTCATCATCATGTGGACGTGCTGTCAGTCTAGCACACGTGCAGGTCCTTTCATCTGGACTTGAGAAACACACACACCCACACACACACCACAGGTTACCAGAGATTACCGTATTATCCCCTTACAGAATGCTTGTGTGTGTGCTTGTGTGTGTGCGTGAACGCGAGCGTGTGTTTATTGAAACGTTTGCCTCCCTCAGGATTTGACTGCGTGACGCACGCTGTGAGCGGGTTGCACCTATAGGTGAATGTTGTCAGTGTACCGAGGGTGTCCCTGCTCTGTGATTGGAGGGATAGGGGGTGGGGCAGTGTTGGGGTAGGGTCATAGTGCGTCAGTCAGCGCAGAGGGCGACTATCTCCTCCCATTAATTTCCTTTGACCTTCAGTTTTCTGCCTCTGTCAGCGTTGCCTGGCAACCAGGTGATTGACAGCTTAACCTGGGCGACCAACAGCAGTGCAGAGCCCACGCCTCATTCAGGGTTACCAGGAAGTGTTGCAATCTTCCTGTCTTTTTCTTTCTCGCTCTTTCCCTCTTTCTTTCCCCTCTCACTCTTCTCTCGCTCTCTCTCTTTCCATCTTTCTCTCTCTGTTTAACTCTCCCCCCCGTCCCCCCGTCCCCCGTCTATGATATAGTGATGATGTGTCGTGCCCACAGTCTCTGCCCACTCTCCCCTGGTTTATTCTGGTCCTGTTGGTCTGCCCATCCTCAGGGCTCTCTGAGCGACACACACTACACACACACACACACACACACACTACCACACACACACGCACACTACCACACACACACGCACACAGTCAGTAACACGCAATGCAAGGTTTAAACAGATCAGTCCCAGCCCTGGCCCCCTGTGTGTGAGGGCATTGTTCTGGTTGTGTCCCTGGTCTGTGAAGATTAGATCTACCAATCAGAGCCTGTCAGGGTCCAGAGGAGAAGATCCCTTCTGTTTGCTGCCCACAGAGACAGCAGGTAAACACTCTATCCTGCTAAGCCCAGGACAGGCATCCGCTATGCAGACTGGAGACCGTGTGTGTGTGTGTGTCTATGCTCCACTGCATCCACCACCATCAGTGATCAGACCTCAGAATGGATGCTCTGAACTCCCCACCTTCTCTGACAATGTGTGTGTGTGTGCGTGCGTGTTTGCATATTATTCCCGCTGTGCTAACGTCATTGGGCAGATTGCCATTGTGAAGAGGTCAGCTGCACAGATTAGTATCCACTCACACACACACACACCTCGCACACACACCCCCACACACATGTCCCCTGTGTGTGCACTCCCTCAGTGAGGAGCCGTAACCATGGCGAGAGCGGTAATTGGGCAGATACTGATCTGGGGTCTAAGATGGGAAGATGGAGGGGTTGAAAGAGGATTCAGGGAGAGGAGGGAGGAGGAGAAGATGGAAAACTTGAGAGAGGATGGATCCTTTGGTGTGTGTAGTTGTACAGGACTGGATCTGAATGTCTGTGTGTGATCTGTGTCCACAGGATCCAGCACGAGAACATTGTGGCCCTGGAAGATATATGAGAGCTCCAACCACCTCTACCTGATTATGCAGCTGTGAGTATCTGGCAGACACACACCAACACCACACCTTTCTCTCCTAACTGTTTCTCCTCGCTCTCTCCTCTCGTTCTCTCTCTCTCGTTCTCTCTCTCTCGTTCTCTCTCTCTCGTTCTCTGTCTCTCGTTCGTTCTCTCTCTCTCTCTCTCTCTCTCTCTCTCTCTCTCTCTCTCTCTCTCTCTCTCTCTCTCTCTCTCTCTCTCTCTCTCTCTAGGAGCTATCTCTCTATCTTTCTCTCTCCCCCCCCCTCTCTCTCTCTCTCTCTCTCTAGGCAGCTATCTCTCTCTCTATCTTTCTCTCCCCCCCCTCTCTCTCTCTCTCTCTTTCATACGGATACTTTAATCAGACTGCCTGTGGTGTTGACTGAACTAGGGGTGACAGTTTAAGCTCTACCACACATGCGCACAAACACGCGCAAACACACACTCCCTGCACACACACACTACCCTGCACACACACACTACCCTGCACACACACACACACACTACCCTGCACACACACACAACTACCCTGCACACACACACACACACTACCCTGCACACACACACACACACTACCCTGCACACACACACACACTACCCTGCACACACACACACACTACCTGCACACACACACACTCCTACACACGCTAAGCCCTCATTACTCCAATTAAATCGTCACTAAGATGGAGGACTGAAGAAGGCATGAGACCTTCTTTGGACCCATGAGTGCTGCAGTATGAACATTAACAACACATGTTATTGCTATGCAACACGCTAACCTAGTCACGTGGATTCTGCATTGGAATCAGTTACATTTATATATTATATCAATATTGTCTAACCATATTATGTGTCTCGTTGCAGTGGGGTAGTTTTAACTTATGGTAGTGGGAGACACAGATGCCATTCTCTCCCTCTCTTCATTTCTACCCGTTCACTTTCCTCCCATCTCTCTCCTCACCCTTCTTTCCTCTCACTTTTCCTTTCTTGTTACTCTTCCTATACCTTCTCCTCTCCTCCTTCCTCACCCCTCTCTCACCCCTCCTGTCTCCCATCTGTCTACACCTCAGGTCACCACTGTCTCTTCACGTCTCCCCCCACCTTTCTCTCCTTCACCCCTCACCTCTCTCTTGCCTCCTCACCTCTCTCCTCGCCTCCTCACCTCTCCTCGCCTCCTCACCTCAAACCCCGCCCCCTTCCCATCTACACCCCTGGAAGGTGACGGAAGCTTCTCTGAAGGCCTCAGGTGTGGCCTTCGATGACGAGGTTCCATTACCACGGTTACAGATGTCAAAGTCCACCCCCTCTGTGACATCACCGTGACCAGTCTGATAGTGTGCCCACTTAACAGGTTATCAGTCGACTACTTCTAATCGCACAGGTGCTGCAGTGAAGCTAGCGTGCTAATAGGTTCTGTTTAGGCCTGTTAGTCAGGGTGTTGTCTTAAGCACGAAGTGAGAGTTGGGAAAGTATAGCTTAAACTCCTGCCAAACAAACACGCCCACACACACACACACACACACACACACATACAGACACACTCCAAGACTGAATATGAATAACCCTCAAAGTTGTGATCTGTGCTGACAGGTCTGGTGTGATGTAACCCTCCCTGTGCTCTGAGTTTGACAGGTCATGTCTGATTTGTCTGTGATCAGTTAGTCAGGTCTAGCCTGATGCTTCAATCCGAGTCGTGATAAAAGCCCTCCTGTCGGAGGCGATACCCAGCCCACACACACCCAGACCCGCCTGCTCCTAGGACTCCAAAGAAACACTGTGGCGAAGAGATGGGGAGAGAGAGGCAGATGGATGGAGAGTTCCAGAAAAGGCGGAGAGCGAGGGGGTTGATTAGGAAAGAGAGGGAGAGAAATGGAGGGATGGGGAGGAAGAGAGGAAATTAGATTGAATTCCATCCCCAGAGGATCATTTTATCATCTAGATTGCCTATGATGTATTTGGTTTATGATGTAACGCCAATAAAGGGTGATAGAGAGAGAGAGAGATACAGAGAGAGAGAAAGAGATACAGAGAGAGAGAGAGAGAGAGAGAGAGAGAGAGAGAGAGAGAGAGAGAGAGAGAGAGAGAGAGAGAGAGGAGGGAGAAATAGATAGAGATGGTGGGAGAGAGAAAGAGTAGAGGAAGGGTG
>NC_085034.1:2201395-2255624 GCF_963692335.1 Osmerus eperlanus | reverse complement strand
GTATCTCTCTCTCCCTCTCACCCTCTCTCTCTCTCCTCTCTCTATCTGTGTATTGTTCTTGGCTCTCTGTTGTTGTGAGATGGACTTTGATGTTCAAAGCACGGTTTGCCCTCTGGTGCTCTCTATCCCCTCTCTCCTCTCTCTCTCTCTCTCTCTCTCTCTCTCTCTCTCTCTCTCTCTCTCTCTCTCTCTGTCTCTCCCCTCCCTCACTCTCTCTCTCTCTCTCTCTCCTCCCCCCCTCCCTCCCTCTCTCTCTCTCTCCCCCCCTCTTTCTCTCTCTCCCCTCCCTCTCTCTCTCTCTCTCTCTCTCCCCTCTCTCTCGCTCTCTCCCTCTCCATCTCTTTGTTTCACCTGTTTATACATTGATGTCCGTTTATGTACAATACTTATGTAACTCTTCATGCTTATACAGCTTTTGATATGGAGATCACATGTGTGAGAGTGTGTTAGAGAGACTGTGTGTGAGAGAGAGAAAGAGACACAGAGAGAGAGACAGTGAGAGTGAGAGAGAGAGACACAGAGAGAGAGACAGTGAGAGTGAGAGAGAGAGACAGAGACAGAGACATAAAGAGAGAGACAGAGAGAGAGAGAGAGAGAGAGAGAGAGACGGACAGAGACATGGAGAGAGAGACAGAGAGAGAGAGAGAGAGAGAGAGAGAGAGAGAGAGAGAGAGAGAGAGAGAGAGAGAGAGAGAGAGAGAGAGAGAGAGAGAGAGACTATGTGTGTGAGTAGGGCGATACAGACAGGAGGTGAAGGCAGCGTCGACTGTTCCAGCAGGTGGACGTGTGTGTCTCTGATTCCGCTCCAGAAGTGCTGGAAGACTCCAGAGATCAACTCAGCCGATGTGTCAATTAATATACTCCACAGTCACCGAGGCATGAAATCCCAAATACTAGAGGTCGAAAGTGTCACGGGTTTATAGAACAACAATGTGTGCACGAGGCCCTGACATGCTTCTCTAAAGGGTGTCTTGTCGGGCGGGAGTTCACTCATCTGTGTCCAGCGAACGGCTAGGTAGCGATGGGCACAATTAGCGCCAGCCGCGGCTCTCGTTAGACGAACCGGAGCCCCTGCACCCGTCCTCTCCCAGGGCGCATTCACGTCTGGTTGAGCTCTCCTCAGGTGTGAACATCGGCTCAGGTAATCAGGCGTGATAATCGCTCGCGCTCTCCGTGGGGGGGGAGGAAACGCTGGTCTTTGATTAAACGTGAAAGCCGCCACGAAAAAAAGGAAAATAAGTTTGTGTGTGTGTATTAATGCAGAAAGGCATCGATAATGACTGCTAAGTCTGTCTGGGAGCGTGCACTTGACACTTACAGAAGTTGCATCCAAAGTAGCCGAGGGGAGCAGAGATTCAGTTGGTGCTGCTTAATGGTGCCTGGTGTGGTGGAGATGTACTGGAAACATGTTGACTTGTTTCCTTGTTTACTATCTGCGTCCTCGACTCCTAATGTGTCCCTTAAAGGTCAGGAAGGACATTATACAGGATCTCAACACGCTCACATCAGCTCCGTGACCTCACTTCCTGTCCTCCACTTGTTGCAGGCTGTGTGGCTATCCTCCCTTCTACGACGAGAACGACTCCAAGCTGTTTGAACAGATCCTGAAGGCAGACTACGAGTTTGACGCACCTTACTGGGATGACATATCAGATTCAGGTATCGTGTGTGTGTGTGAGAGTGTGTCTGTCTGTGTGTGTGCGCGAGTGTGTTTGTTGGTTTAGCATCTTCCTCCTTCTCCTCTTCCTCCTCCTACATCTGGAACATGTGGTCGTCACTCCATCACCTCTCCTGCATCCCTACTGAGGTCATCCATATGGAATGTGTGTAGTGTAGTGTAGTGTGGTGTGGTGTGGTGTGGTGTAGTGTGGTGTGGCATGCATGTGTGTGTTCTTGTTTCCTTCTCGTGTACAAGTTGGGCATCAGTATAACCACTAAGTCTGTCTGCCAGTAAATCAGTCTGTAGGACACAGTTTACAGGAACCACTGCTGAGGCACCACTGAGCTATCTAGCCCACAGACCAAAACAGTGTATGTGTGTGAGAGAGAGAGAGAGAGAGAGAGAGAGAGAGAGAGAGAGAGAGAGTGCGCAAGAGAGAGTGCGCAAGAGAGAGTGCGCAAGAGAGAGAACGCAAGAGAGAGAACGCTTTTGCAGAGAGAGAGAATACGAGAGAGATAGAGGTAAGTAGAGAGAGATAGAGGTAAGTAGAGAGAGAGTTGTCTGTCTGGGAGCAGAGCTGGAGAGCAAGGGAAGAGCCAGGCAGGAGGAGATCCAGACAGCTGGCCAGACAAATGTCTCAGCTGTCACAGGACCCTGAAGTCTCTGACAACATCTAGGATCTCTGTCAGCTTTGTGCTCCTGGAGAGTTTTGATTCAAACGCAGTATTGCGTTAACTGATGTTGACATGTGACCTTTTGAACAGCCAAGGACTTCATCAGCAGTCTAATGGAGAAGGATCCAGACAAACGCTACACCTGTGACCAGGCTCTCAGACACCCTGGTGAGAGACTCTCTCTCACACACACACACACACACACACACTCCAACACGCTCACACTCAACAGCTTCAGAAGGTGTCCAGCGAACAGTCTGCCAGAATAATCAGACTATACGGTATATAACAGTATGCAGTGTAAGCACAGTGTATTCATGTGTGTGTGTCAGGATCTCTGGAGGTACAGCCCTCTGCAAGAACATCCATGAGTCCGTCAGCAGGCAGATCCGCAAGAACTTCGCCAAGAGCAAGTGGAGGGTATGTGTGCTTTAAACTCTTCAGCATTACAAACAAAAATGCTTAAACCTCTCTGACTCTCTCTCTCTGTCTCTCTCTGTGTCTCTCTCTCTCTCTGTCTCTCTCTCTGTCTCTAGCAAGCGTTCAATGCCACTAGCGGTGGTGCGTCACATGCGTAGACTGCAGCTGGGCAGCAGCATGGACGCATCCAATCCTCTCAGCAAACAGCGGCAGAACCAGGGCCAGAACCAGGGCCAGAACCAGGGCCAGGGCCAGAACCAGGGCCAGACCACCAACAACACCACCAAGGCACCTACTCAGACTCCTGTGCCTGCATGCCCCAACCTGACCAACATCCAGACACAGACCCAGACCCAAATCCAGCCCCAGGCCCAGACACAGACCCAAATCCAGCCCCAAGCCCAGACACAGACACAGACCCAAATCCAGCCTCAGGCCCAGACACAGACACAGACCCAAATCCAGCCCCAAGCCCAGACCCAAATCCATCCCCAGGCCCAGACACAGACCCAAATCCAGCCCCAAGCCCAGACACAGACCCAAATTCAGCCCCAGGCCCAGACCCAGACACAGACCACCAACCAAATCCAGACAGAGAACCAGCCCCAGAACCACAGCCCCAACCCAGCCCTGATAAAGATCTCTTCCATGGACACTTCCATCCTAGCCCTCAAGGACGGTGAGTGCTACTTGGTAGACGAGTGTGTACACATACTATAAACATCAAACCACACATTCTGAGACTAACTTTCCAACATGCTTCTGAAGTCTTTGAGACACTCTCCCTCTCTCCCTCCTTCCTCCCTTCCCAGGTGCCCCAGCCCCTCCCCCCTCCTGCAGCCTGGCATCCGCCACCTCCTCCCCTGTCACCGGGGCGGAGCTTACCCGGCCACACCCCTCCGTGGTTGCCACAGTGATCACTGGGACAAAGTGACGTCAGCTCCCTCGGGGAGTGAGCTGGGAGGCCACCCCGCTGTGAGGGGGGGGGGGGGGGGGGGAATTAGAACACACCCCTCCAACCCATGCCCCTCCCCCAAGCCCAGCCCCTCCACACCACCAAGGACGACTGCTAGGGCTAAAAATAAAAAAAAACTCTCTTTGTCATCCCACCAATCACAACACAGCATTCTCACCATCTACCCTTGCTCTTCCCACTGCCTAGAGACCATGTTGGTTCCCCTAGACATCGTCACCGCAAAAAGGAACCGGTTTACTTAGACCAGCTGTGATTGACTGCTCTTAGATGGGGGTGGGACCATAGAGCTTGGGCCGGGTCAGTGATAGGGTCAGGGTCGTTTCTGTCATCGTCAACGGAACTCCTTGACGTGATGGAACTCCCTCAGCTTACATCTGATCTAGTCCTTCCATCAGCAACGCTCCAAATTCTTCACACTTGTCTGTATTTCTGTCACGGGTTGACAGTTATCAGCTGTGACTTTTCATTCCGATTTGCCCCTTTTTTTCATCCCTCCTTTTTCTCTCGCTTGTTCCGTAATTTTTTTTCCCCATTTGCTTGTTTGTGTTGTGCACATGTTTTAAGAAAGTGCTTTATTAGTACCATATGACTGTTCAGTGGTGTCATGTTGGGAGATTTGACCCATTTGCACAGGAGGTTGGATGAGTTCTCAGACCCAGATAACGTTTGTAGAACTAGCGGTAATTAGCCTCCTCAACCAGGAGGACTCATCAGGCAGGGAGTAGAGATGGTAAGGAGTTGTCCAGACTGAGATCAGAGCATCGGAGGAATTCTCTGCTGTGGAAACATGCAGTATGTTTCTTTATTTTCTTACTTTCTAAGACTTTTATAATAATCGTCCTGTGAGGGTCGTAAATACAGGTCATTCTAAAGCATTGCAGGTTTAAGATGTGGAGAGAGTCGTGGACAGGACAGTCTCTCACGTTTAGAGTCGCAGGTATAGATATACCACATGTAGAAACTATTAAACGCGTTGCAGGTTTAGGATAGCTAGCCGTACTCTCCGTTTTAACCCTGTCAGTGGCCAAGCTGCAGGTGTTTCCTAGCCCAGGATCTGGATGTGTTGAGTACAGGTCCCTGATCCGAAGGAGACTTGGAGTGGGGCCTCCGTGCTTTTCAATCATAGCTTTGGATCCACCACAGTGGAGCTCTTAAGCCACACCCCCTTCCCCCCCCCCCAGTTCCAACCAATAGCGTAACGAAGCCATGGCCTCGCGAGGTGAGCCCGTCGGGATGACATCGTGACCCTGCGCCCCAGGCTCGTCCCTAGTTCTCAGGGAATTCCTCAGCTCAGTCAGGCTACGCCGTGACCCTTGGTTTCCTTGGCAACCGCTCGTTTGCAGCCAGGTGATTGGTCGGCTACGCGTTTACAGGGAACGCTCACCTGTAGCCGATCGTGTTTCGAAATGGATTTGTACCTCTGAGAGAGACCTCCTGTATGCTCTGGTCTTTCAGAGCCAGACTGAGTCACACAGATGTGGTGGCCAGAGGCCAGAGAGAGTTGTGAGGTTCCATGGAGCAAGTGTAGGGCTAACCAGGCCTGGGGGTTCCTGTGTGTGTGTGTGTGTGTGTGTGTAATCTGGAGACTTCCTGAGTTTTCAGCATCTGCCATAGTAGCTAGGCTCCCCACATATATGATAGAATCAGAATATGATATGTGAAAGAGCACACCGGGTCTATTTGATGCAAATCTAACTATCCCTTTACAGAACGTCAGTGTAAAATGTCCCGTCCGTGTGAAATAGAGCCAAAGACAGTGCTGTGGTCAGGAAGATCGACGTTGAAGATCTGAACTAGTGGAACCATCTGATGCATCAGCAAGGAGGAGCCCCTAGTAGATTACCTGTCCACAACATGTTGAGTTTCGAGGCATTTCAGATCTTCCAGGTGCGCAGACAGAACGGCTAGTCTTGTCCGTGTGAAGGTGAAGACCCTTGGCTGTGTCATCTGAATATTAAGCCACTCCTTTCAGAGCGAAAGGATCTCAAACCAAGGGCTGAACACAAACTGAACTGCAACCTATCAGAGGGGAAGTGATTTTCTCTTTTTTCACCCTCATCCCTCCTTCCCTTCCAATCGTCTTCGCTCGTCTCCCTCGCTCGTCTCCCTCGCTCGTCTCCCTCGCTCGTCTCCCTCGCTCGTCTCCCTCGCTCGTCTCCCTCGCTCGTCTCCCTCGCTCGTCTCCCTCGCTCGTCTCCCTCGCTCGTCTCCCTCGCTCTTCCTTGTCATCTTCTTGATCCCCATAACTCTGTCCTCTCCCTTCCCTCCATAACTGTGTTTGTCTTCATAGTAACCTGACGACATGAAATCTGAACACATAGACTCGTAACTTAGTTACAGACCCTCATTTAGTTGGATGCCATCCCTTTGTCTGAATGTACGTGTGTGTGTGTGTGTGTGTGTGAATGCTTGTGTGTTGATACAGTGTGTGTGTCTTGTCTAGGGGTGGTGGGAACATGGGGAACATAATTTACTTTAGGGCTCCACCAACCAACAAATTTGTGTTGTCATGAATTTTTTTTATTTATCAAAAATAATGTGTATTATTTTCTGATATGAGTATCCACCAAAAAAAGGTATTGTAAATAAACCTTGAATATGAATGATCATTTTTAAAGTAACCTTTACGAATGTTGTGCTGTTTGGGAAGTGTGTTTTTCTCTAAAATGTGTTCACACCGAAAGCTAAGCGAATTATTTCGCGTGACACAGCGTCAAGCAAAATCTGCGCGAATTCGCGTGTTTGCATTTACTTTACATTTCATCTCGGCGTGCAAAAAAATCGCTTTGCGTTTGGTGTGAACACAGCATTAGAATGTGTTCAAAAACATCCTCCACCCCCTCCAAATCGCTTGTGGAACATGCAAACACTTGTAACTCCATCCACACCACATACGATCCGCCATCGTGTTCTAAACAATATCATCGTTTTTTTTTTTTACTGGAGAGTGTTAGTCATCTGTTTTCCCCACACACACTGTTCTGTAAACTCAAGCTTCAGTTTCCTAACATGTGTAAACTGTGAGTGGATCGACAGCCACTGTTTTAAAAACTCTACCGATTCACCGTCCTCACATCTGCCTGTCTCCTGTCCTGTTTCTCAGCCCTGAGCTTGCTGTTGCCACAGCGACAACAGCAACTACACAACACCTGTTCATGATCAACTCTCATGAGATGTGGAGAAGACGAAAAAAAATGATACAAATGATAAACCATTTCGTAAAAGAACGATTCAAGCATGTTTAAAAATGCTTGGAGAGTTAAGCTCCACAAGTATGCATCACCTTATATGTCCTTGTATGTGTATCTGTAACTAAACGAGTACCTGTGTAGGCCTCAGAGCCTGGGGCTTTCCCCGGGCCGCGGCCCAGAAAAGAGCCCCCACGGCGGGCCGTACTTACTCACTGCATGAGACCAAGACCACCTCCATCCTGTGTGTTGGCGTGGCAACGTCGAGTTCGGCGTTGGCGTGGCAACGTCGAGCGCCTCCATGTCGTGCGGCCATCCTGTCGCCGCCTCCCTTTCTGTGCTGTGGTGATGAAGATGATGATAAAGATGATGATGATGATGATGAAGATGGCCTTCTGTTAATGGGCTTGTGTATGCCTTTGACAATCATGTGCACATAAAAGCGTTACCGTGACAACAACAGAGGCCAGAATCACTGATTGTGTTTTGTTTTTTGTTTTGTTTTCTCTCCTGAAAATAAATCCTGAATGATCGTGAAGTGATTGTAATTGGGTTTTCATTTGTTTGAGTGTGTGTGTGTCTGTAGCACGGTAGTGTGTGGTGTCTGTTGAGCGTCAAAGATGTGTAGGCACTGCTGTGTGTGTGTGTGTGTGTGTGTGTGTGTGTGTGTGTGTGGGTGTGTGTGTGTGTGTGTGTGTGTGTGTGTGTGTTTCAGACTCTCAGACTGAGACAGGGTGTGTAAACCTCCAAACAGTTCAAAGCTTCCGCAAAAAATGTCTCTCTCCTGTCTGGTTGGTTGACCTCTAACCTTTGCACCGGATCAGAGATTATATGGCCCAGGACACACACAAACACACACACAAACACACACACACACAGACCTATTAAAAGACAGCATATCCTACACGTGACGGATGCTCAACAGACACCAGACTCTTCTGACGGACATTCCCCAGACAGGAGGCAGATGTTCCCCTGACGATGGGCAGATGTTCCCCTGACGATGGGAAGATGTTCCTCATAGAACCTCGTCAGGTACTAGATGAACCTCTGGGTCTGCCAGAACGAAGGGTCACACACTTGGGGCCTACGTTTACAGAATCCCTTCATGGCTAACTGAGAGGCCCCCCAGGCGTCAACAAAGCTGGTGGTTGGATTCCTGGCTGGTTGTAATGACATAAGTAGACCGTCCCCTGTGTTCTCCCCAGGGCAGGGCTGGGGCCAGTGTGTAATGGTGTATTTTCCACTGTGGAATTGCTTGTGTTAAGGTTAATCATAGTCATTATAGATAAGTGCTCTTGCGCCTTAACTGGTAAAAGTGTTTCTGGAGGGTGGCCTCTGTTGCAGACGCTTGAGAAAACTTTAAACCTCCGAGACGGACAAACACACAACCCAGATCCCAAAAGCCTAACCTTTGACCTTTCACCCACAGGATCCTCCGGCTGATGAAAGCACATTCCCTCAAACAGTTTATTCTCCTTTTCCTTTAGTTCTATTTATCTTTCTCCATTGCTCTCTCTCTCTCTATTGATCTCTTATTTGCTTTCTCTCCCTCCCTCACGCCCCTTCTAACAACCCTCACTATTTGTTAATTTTGCTCAGGCCAGAGGAATGCTCTGGACACATCATAGATATTGACACACACACATATACACACACAGTCTCCACCTCACCACTCCACTCTCTTCAGGGGGTCCTATAGAGGAAGCAGAAAAACCAAAGTCTCCCGAAATGACCTCCCTCCTGTCCTCCTCCCTCCACTTCACCTCCTCTCCGTCCTCGGGCCCGGCCCTTCTCTAGTCTGGTGGGACCCGGCCTGGGTGTGGATGTACCATCCTACTGATGCACCTAGACTCACACAATGTCCTCAACCCTCCTCTGACCTTCCCTTTAATCTGGCGTCTGTTCTCTCCTCTTTTCCTCTTCTCCTCCTCTCCTCCTCTCCTCCCTCTTCTTCTCTCCTCCCTCTCCTCCTCTCCTCTCTCTCCTTCTCTCCTATCTCTCCTCCTCTCCTCCCTCTCCTCTCTCTCTTTCTCTCCTCTCTCTCCTCTCCTCCCTCTCCTTCTCTCCTCTCTCTCCTCTCCTCCCTCTCCTCTCTCTCTTTCTCTCCTCTCTCTCCTCTCCTCCCTCTCCTTCTCTCCTCCACTCCTCCCTCTCCCTCAGAGATGAGGAGGATTTTCTCAGGACCGGACACTCAGACCATCCAACAAGCGGAAGGAGGCCTTCCAGGGGTTGTTATGAAGGCAGAATTAAAGAAATACTTCAATGTAGTCCTGCTGTCTTTCTCTCTTTCCCTCTCTTTCTCTCCTGCCCAGAAAAGCACATTCCATTCTGCTCAGTGTCACCACTGTAGCCTGCCGGCCAGGAGAGAGGAGGAGGACAGATATGAGTGTGTGTGTTTGTGCGTACTTACAAGAGCTAATGAGATTAGGAGTGTGTATGAGAGCAAGTGAGATTATGACTGTGTGTTTGTGTGAGTGTGTGTGCACATTGTCCAAGGGGGGCAGGGGAGCAGACCGATGCAGATATTTATTTTACCGTCCTCAGAGAGCCAGACGGTGATTGAGTGCAGGGACTGTGTGATGGGGTTCATGAGTTAGGACAAAGACAGGGACACGGTGTGTGTGTGTGTGTGTGTTGAAAGATGAGGAAGGAAGACTGAGTGTGTGAACGATAACGTGTTTGAATGTTGAGAGATAGAAAGGTTGAGTGTGTGTGTGTGTGTGTGTGTGTTTGAGAAAGTGTGAGAGAGAGGGAAACTGTGTTTGTGTGTGTGTCTGTGGGGGTGGTACATCTGGCTTGGACGCCCCATGCCTGGAGGAGAGAGGAAAACCCATTAGGAGCCCCGTAACATCAGCCCACATCTCTCCAGTCTCTCCTCCCTCTCTCACCCCTCTCTCTGTCTCTCTCCTCTCTCCCCCCCTTTCCCCTCTCTCTTTCTCCCCCCTCTCTCCTCTCTCCCCCTATCCCTCTCCTGTCCTCTCTCTCTCTGTCTCTCTCTCTCCCCCCTCTCTCTCTGTCTCTCTCTCCCCCCTCTCCCTCTCTGAAGCTCATCTCTCATGCCACTGAAAAAGCTCTGAAGTCTGAATAAAACAACAGTCTCACATTAGCATCTGACAAATGTATGTTTTATTTGGAATATCAGAAAATACATTCATGTAAAAAATTACAAAACACAACATCCCAACACATTCAGGACGCAAAGCATTGTAGAGACTCAGACAGTCAATATTTGGATTTAATGTCTATTCATTCCAACACCGTATTAATCCCACACTCCTTCCTTCCTCCTACCATCTCTCTCTCTCTCATTTCTCTCTCTCTCCATTCATACCGTATACATCAATGGACACACAGCAGCATTCCGCTTATGGATGAACGGTATCATAGTATTTGAGTACAATCATGGCAGAACCTAAGCAGTTGCTTTATGTGGGTGTTCACTTCAAATGTTGTTGTGACTGTTAGTATGAATATGTTTCCCTGTGAAAGCAAGTACTGTATACAAGTACAGTGCGTGTGTGTGTGTGGACGTGCGTATAAGTGTGTGTGTGCATACGTTTGTGTGTGTGCGTGTGTGTATAGGTGTGTGTGTCTGTATAAGTGAGTGTGTGTGTGTCTGTGTATATAAGTGTGTGTGTGAGCCATGTGTACCAGGCTGTGTGTGTGTGTGTGTGTATAGGTGTGTGTGTCTGTATAAGTGAGTGTGTGTGTGTGTGTATATAAGTGTGTGTGTGTGTGTGTATATAAGTGTGTGTGTGATCCATGTGTACCAGGCTGCCCAGCAGCCTTGCCCTCAGTCTGCTTTCTCAGAGCTTGGCTCGGGGGCGGAGCCCCGCCTCGTACCGAGGGGGCGTGTCCTCCTCTAGCGAGATGGCGTTGAAGTGACGCCCCGCCCTCCTCTCCGCCTCCTTCAGCCTGTCGCGGAGCTCCTGCAGTTCCTGCTCCGCCCGGCGGGCGCTCTTCTTGGCGTTGCGTAGCGAGCGCTTGACCTTCCGCACGCGCTCCTTCAGCTGACGGTTCCTCCTCTCCTGCTGCTCCAGCTTCTCCTGCAGCCTCCTGCCCTTCTCCTCCTCCTGGAACAGAGCCCCCTGCACCGAGGAGCACAGCAGCTGGAGGAGGGGAGGAGGAGGAGAGGAGAGGAGGAGGGGAGGAGGAGAAGGAGGAAGGGAGGAGGAGGAGGGGAGGGGAGGAGGAGGGGAGGAGAGGGAAGGAGCAAGGCATAAGGAGCAAGGGGAGTGAGGGAGAAGAAGAAGGAGGAGGAGGGGAGGGAGGTGGAGGCAGATGGCAGAGACAGAGTTACTAAGGGAGAAGGGGGTCACGGCTTTGAGCCTGTTTGTTCAGACAGCTTGCCAGTTGCTATCTGGTGTGCTGGCATCAGAGGGGAGCGTGGGAGCCTGGTGACATCATCCTCTCATTGGCTCCCTGCAGCTCCTGCCTGTGTTTCTTAATGCTCCTCTAGTGCTGCCTCTACCGTGTGTGTGATGTGTGAGTGTCCAGACCATAGGGGTTACTGGGTGGAGAGATGGCTTTGTGGAGGGTCTGTGTGCATAGTAGGGGTGCCAACTCTGAAAATAGTTATTGTGTGAAGGACTGTGGGGTGTCTCCAGACTATGGCTACAGTACTGGACTTAGTCATGTACAAGGGGCCCCAATTTTCCAGCTCATTGGACTCTTCTAACCTCCATCCCACCCCCGTGCCACAATGTACAGGTCGACAGGGGTGAGGGCCCCTACGGGACTGTGTGTGCACGCAGGCGTGTCAAAAACTCAATCAAAATAATCTCCTTCTCAGCCTATTGTACTGTTAGAACGCAAGAAAGCTCCTGCTATCTAAATGACTGTGGCGCAAGTGTGCATGCGTGCTTCTTGTGTGTGTGTGTGTGTGTGTGTGTGTGTGTGAGGTTGTGTGTGGTAAAGAAAGGGAAAGTTCTTCGTGCATCTCAGGGTTCGGGCCCTTTGGGGACATCAGCCCAAACTAAGCTCCGCCCCCACCACCTGTCAAAACATCTGAGTGTTACCTGCTGGTCATCTGTCTAAACATCAACACACACACACACGTTCACACACACGCACACACACACCTGCCCTCTGACCTAACCTGAGGCCATTTCCCTAACAGTCTCTTAACAGCTGTAAAACCTTAAACTAACCACCGTCTGTGTGTGTGTGTGTGTCTGAGTGAGTGGGGGGGCATCTGTACATGTGTAGAAGAGATAGAGAGTTTCAGAGACATATGAGAGATCCTACAGTAGGGCCAGGGTAGGTTACTACCACAGTGCAGACAGGACAGCAAACCTCTGTCCTTAAGAGCCCCTCTCTGGGAGGCAGCCTTAAGACACAGTCTGGTAGTCATCCCCCAGCAAGAGCAAATTCTGACTCTCTCCAGCTTAACTGTACCATCTCAATCTAGATCCCCATCTTTCTCTCTCTCTCTGTCTCTCTGTATCTCTCCCCGTGTCTCTCCCACACAAACACACTCTCTCTCTCTCACACTCTCTCTTTCCTTTCACCCCATCCCTCTCTTTCATTCCTCAATAGTTGCTCGGTAATAAAGAAGAGGAAGTCTTAAACGGGCAAGCATTCTTCCCGAAGCAGTTCCGGAACACTGAGAGGAATTCCAAGAACCGTGCGTCCATAGATTCCAGGGTGCTCCGGAACCGTGGGTAGTGGATAAGAGGGGTTTAGATGCTAATTGAAGGGTTTGTGTGGAAGTGAAGGTGCTCTCTGTGGCGGGGGCAGCCCCAGGCTACGTGTGTGTGTCTGTCTGGAACATCAGCGTTCTCACAGGAACACACAGGGAGCAGACTGAGCCTGTTGTCCCTGCGTCTCTACCAGCCTGGCGCTAACCTCCCCCATCTGTGGGTACACCCCACACGGAAGTCTACACCAGAGTGTGTGTGTGTGATAGTCACTTTGTTGTACAACTAACAAAGCTGACACACACGAACACACACACACACAGAAACATCTGCTTAGCCATAGTGACACACCTATTCACGACCCTGAGGTCACCACCTCTGCATGTCCACACTCTGGCTCAAGTCGCACCGTGGTATTAACCCCTGGCCTTTGACCTCTCACTCCCTAGATCCTCAGCTAGAAACCTGACACCCGAGGTGTCGCACACTCCGTGGTAAAAACACCTAAAAACAGATAAATCCACTGTACTGTTGAGGTGCAACACTCCAATGTTGTCAGTGTCCAAAGCCCTAACGCTTGTCTTAGGCATGGCCAGATACCATTTCAACACTTATCCCCTCCCTTAGCTGTGTGGCTAGGATGGGTGAGGTGGCTCTAGACCAAAACAGGACTGACCCCAGGCATCACTGTTGATCCCCAGTTAACCCTTTCCTCTGAGCTGATTATTAACCTCTGATCTCAGGAACAGCCTATAGCACCTGAATCACCTGACCTTATCAGTGGTCAAACCAGACCAGCACAAGGTCTTTCGATTCGGCACAATACACAAAGGCATACAACAGTGTGTGTGTGTGTGTGTGTTGTGCTGGCTTTGACATGTTGCCAGGGGGGTTCATGTCCTGCGGGAGGAGGGAGGGAGAGAGGGTGGAGGAACGTGTTTCTGACTGAGTTTGGGAACATTCCACCCAGGCTCCTGAACACAACACTGACACATCCACTAGGATTTCCTGTCCTCCAAGACTCTGTGTACGATCTACGACTGAGGTCTCTCTATCTCTCTCACACGCGCACCATGAGAAACCAAGAGACTAAACTGTGTGTCAGAATCGTGTCCGCACAGAGGACCACGGGCAGGTTAGACTTATCAAAGTTGTCAAGGTACACACACAAGGAGTGTGTATGTGTGTGTGTCACTTATTCAACCTAAGGAAAATGGCTGCAGATGTTCATCTGGAGCCTTGCAGTTACCCTCCGTATCCAGGGGCGACAGGGCAGTAAAGTATGGAGTTTAATATATTCCATAACTGGCCTCGCAACTCTCATGCATGCGTGTCTGTCTGTGTGTGTGTGTGCGTGTGTGTGTCAACATTTTACGAGCAGGTAGAATTTATCTTTCCAGCTGTTCAGACCTGAAGACCTCTTTCCCACCACTCTTTTCTCTATTTCGTTCTCCTCCCTCCTTTCTTTTCCCCCTTCCTCTTACCTATCAAAGAGCCTCTCTCTCTCATTCTTTCTCCATCTCTCTCTCTCATTATCCTTCTTTCTCTCTCTCTCTCTGCCCTTCCCCTCTCTCCATCCCCCCCTCCTCTTACTGCCCCCGCCCCCTCCTCTCTCAGTGTGGAGGTCCTACCCTGCTGTCCTCTTGGGCATCCCACTCAGGGGTAAAGGTCTGCAGGGGCTGGCCATGCGTGCAGTTGGAGAACTGGAACAGGCTGGAGAACGTCCGTCTGTTCTCCAGCGTGTCTGGAAAGATGGCGTCCTGGAAGTTGACTCCATGGGGCAGGATGTTGTAGTTCTCATCCATCCTTTGCATAAACAAACAGACACGGAAATATGAAACCATGGAAACGCAAACACGTTTAGCAAATGCCAGCGAGGGTAAACACAATATGTTAAAGAGGCCAATAAAAAGTCAGAAAGGAGATGTCTTGTGATTATGATAGACTGGAAGACCGGGACACTCACTCACCGGAGGAAAAAGATATAAGAGTAGTTCTCCATCACGGTGTGAGACTGGCACGACAGGTACCCGAGACCCGTAAGGTTGAGGCGCGAGCCGGCTGGAACCTCCAGCATACTGCCCCACGCCTGGTCGCACACGAGCTCTACCTCCGCCGAATAGAGTAGACCCTCTTCCGCGCCCTCATACCCGTACCCAAACGGGAACGGCAGTGAGTTGTAGAGGTTCTCGCCCCCACCGAACGGCTCCCGGTGGATGGCAAGCACCTTGGCATACACTATGATCTCTGCGAGCTCCGCGCGGCATCCCTCGCTGAGCGGACGCCACTCGGTAGGAAGCTGACATCCGTGCGTCGTTTCCAACGTCCATGTCACGCAGCCCAGCGCGAGGAGCAGGGACGCAAAGAGCATGGTGACTTCTGCACAATTAGTTGTTCCCCGAGTTTACGCGTTACTAATCATAGACCCAAGAAATCCGCGCTTGAAGCAGGTTTTTTTTTAATCACAATTTAGGAATGCATACTTACATAAGCAAAGTCAGTTTTTTCCAATAGTTCCACTATTATCTTTTGTGAGATGCTGATTTCATTTTTGTTATATGACAGATTATAAGGGAGCAATAGACAGTCATCCAAGTTATTGTTTGTTTGAGCTTGTTTGTTATTGATAACATCCCCGTTAAAGACGACCAGACATAGCTCCAGATGGATCCAAAAGAAACTACTTTAGGTGCGCAATATTTGACTCCAACGTGAGTCCAAAGTCTAACTTTGATGCCCGGAACAGCAGCGACAGTCTACATCGTCCGTCTCTATTCAGAGACAGTCCTGCAGGCTCTCTAAGCTGCAGACCTCAGATGTCACCTCACCCAATCAGACAGCTCCAAAGTTTAGTCAGCCAATCATTGACCAACCTCTGGTTTTATCTGTGAAAATGTTAAATTAATCAATTCTACAGCTGAGAACCACTATTGACTATTGAATCACTTTTAGAAAAAAAGTTACGGTTAGGAAATCACTCCGTTTATTAGGCATACGGGTGTGCGGTTTATAGGCAAAAGTGTGGCCTATAAATCAATTAAGTCACTGGTCAGATCAAAGCAAAATCTAAACTTTTCGATAAGGAAAATGTAAAATACCTGCTGTGATCTGTTCGAAGGTAACAAATGGTGGCACAAATTAATAATAACTGACCCTATAGGTGGAAAGGAGGCTTTGGTGTCGTGTAAACTATGTAAAGCTTGGCTATTGTGTTCAGTCTCTGATAATGAGTTTCGAACCATGTATTTCGAACCACATATAGCGCCATCTGCTGGGAATGTAGGATGTCTGCATTAAATACATTGTCAAGGCCAAATAATATTTTCCCAATCTTTGAAGTTTGGTAACATATTCTACCCATCAGAAATTTCATATAAGTCTATGTGTGGATAAATTATACACTTTTGAAAACGTAATGATGAAAATACACTTAATATTTTAATACAATAAATGGAAACAAATAATTGAATAATGGAGATGTGCACTTGCCCCTACGCATGTCTAAAGATGATCAAATGTGATGTAAATGCGCAAGGTCATTCCAAAAGGGAAATCCCAGTGGAAAAGGACAAGCCATGACGTCACTGTCAGCTGATCTAAAATATGTCATTTCTTCAGTAGGGGCGTTAGCGGCGCAGTTTTTTTCCGCTAACACACGACACATACGGATAGGATTTGGATGTTAAGCGGTCATTGAATTACTTCAGCCTTGCAACGTAGGGTTAACTATTTTGCGCAGTTGATACAGAGTTTCTGATACTGCTGTGACGTAAGCTTTACACAGGAAACGCTCAAAACCAAAACAGATCAGAAGACGTTTGTGCAGTTAGGACGACTTGTCTTTGGACCTATCGAACCGAATTTTGTGATTGTAATATATTTGTGTGTTCTTTAGCGCAGGTAAGTAGATCAAACTATCTCATATCTAATCAATGTAGGTTATGTTGTATGTAAAATGTGACGCACTTAAATGGTCCAGCTAAAGTTATTAACTTTTTAATTGTCCTGTCAAATATGGAAATATTTAAGGCCTAACTTAGGGTAGTCACGCTTCTAATTACCTAAGCGCTACATAAATACACGAAAGTAAAAAAACGATTGGAAAAACAACTTTGACATTGAACATTACTCTGTCACTTGTCGTTAATCAATATTTTATCACGAACTGCGTATAGGCTATATATAGGCTACGTGTTGTGCTACCTGACACTAATCGATAGGCCTACTTTGAGAATGACTTGACATCGTACTGGTCGCCCGAAGACGTCAACATCAGGCTATAGTCCGCCCCGACACGTGACTGCTGATAAGAATGTTGAATTAGAAACTTGCGCTTTCGTTATTGAGCAACAAAGCCGGGAAAAGGCATGCCTCTCAAAGCCTCCATTTCCACTGAGAAGAAATAACATTTCTTTTAAAACCTGTTTTCCGCGGGTGCAGGGGCTTGTAACATGGCCACAGGCACCCCCATGGTGAACGGGGAAGTGTCCCGTCACCCCGCGGGAGGGGTGCACCCCAGCCCAGGGGAGGGAACTCTGGAGGGCACGCTGCATCAGATGAACATCCTCATCCAGGAGAACAGGGACCTGAAGGGTGAGAGCCTGGGACTGATGAGGGGGTAGTGGTGGTTTAATGAGAGAGAGAGAGACAGACAGAGAGAGAGAGAGACAGAGAGAGAGAGAAACAGAGAGAGAGACAGACAGAGAGATACAGACAGAGAGAGGCAGACAGAGAGAGAGAGACAGAGAGAGACAGAGAGAGAGAGACACAGATAGAGAGACAGACAGAGAGACAGACAGAGAGACATCAAAAGGGCCCCCTACACTACTTTTGTTTAGGCCCCCCAAAACTCTGGGTACATGTGTGTACTGTACTCAACCTACCCTGTGTCTCCCCTTTGAAGAGGCTCTCAGAATGACCAACCTGTCGATGAAGGAGCGCTTTGAGGACCTATCCACCTGGAAGGAGAAACAGAGGGAGGAGAGAGACTTCCTGGAGGGAAAGCTGGATGAGGCGAGGAGGCGCATCGAGGCGCTCACCATAGACGACCAGGAGCCGAGGAGCAGGAGGGGGGAGCAGGAGGGAGGAGCAGAGGGTAGGGGACAGGTCAGTAGTCGGTCTTTGTCAGTTTTATACAGCTTTATTTAACCAGCTGTATAACGTGTTATTCCTTCTAACTAGTCAGCAAATTCATCTCCTCAGGTAAACAAAATGTTGTTTGTGAAGGTGCCCCCTTGGGTTTGGCATATGAACGATGTTTGATTTGATCGTTTCATTTATACAGCTGATGCAAAAGTTTTGATTGGGTACCGTCTAGGGAGGTTCAGCCAATCAGAGTGCAGAGCTGGTGGCACTGCGTGCCCAGGTGGCTCGTCTGCAGGCGGAGAAAAGTGACCTGGTGGCCATGAACTCTGAACTGCAGCTGAAGACCGGCCAGGACTCACCTGAGGACTCTTTCATAGAAATCAGGATCGCATCAGTGAGTAACACACACACACACTCTCTCATGACCACATTGTGTGTGTGTGTTTTTGTGTTGAATTCTTTCCGTTGGCCGTTTCTAGGATGGAGAGATGGGAGCAAAGGATGTGTGTGACGGCCTGGCCTCCAGGGTCGACATGAGCGCCTCTCGGCTGGAGTCTGAGGACCTGACGGTGAGCCAGCTGCTTCAGTCCCTGAGGAAGGAGACCCAGCGGGTGGAGAGGCTGCAAATTGAGCTCCAGGCTGCAAGGGCCAGGTGAGGCCTAACAGCATGGTCTCACTACCACGTCACCTTTGATGATTCGAAGTGTTGGTGTGTTTCCTTTTTATCTGAGCTTCTGATTTGTGTGGTGTGTGTGTGATGCGTTTAGGATTACAGAACTGGTGGAGAAGGAGAGCTCAGAGAGCTGCACTCAGACCTCTCTCCAGCTGGAGGAGAAAAGGGGTGTCCCACCCACCGCCGCAGGGGCTGCGACCGAGACAGAACAGAAGACGCAACAGGAAAATTCTGGAGCGGGGAAGGTACGCCAAAATTAGCGTTCTTATGCTTGAAAACAAATCAATTTGTCTGCCAGTAGAGAAAGAACATTTCACCTGATAAGATTTCTTAAAACAATGTGTCGTTTACTTAGAGGAAGTCACTAAGTTATCCATTTACACTAGAAACAAGTCCAACTAGATTTAAAATCTATAAACAAGATCATCCCACTTGGCTAGATGTAGAATCTTGGCAGTGTACATCCAGAATGCTCAGTCTGGCTGAGAGAGCAGCCAGACGAGAGCTCATGCTGTTAGTTTCATATTCAACATCTCACGAAGCCTGACGGTAACACCGGATCGAATCTCGTTTGCGTGCGTGTCCTAGGCTGAGTCTGAGGTGGAGCACCTGCAGAGCCAAATGATGACGCTGTTCAAGGAGCTGCAGCAGGCTCAGAGCAAACTGGACGAGGCTGAAGGCATGAAGAAGAACCTGCAAGACAGGTGAGAGAGAGGGAAGGAGGAAGTAGAGAGGTTTTAGCATACGCTCTTATCCAGAGCGACTTACAGTAAGTACAGGGACATTCCCCTGAGGCAAGTAGGGTGAAGTGCCTTGCCCAAGGACACAACGTCAGTTGGCATGTCCGGGAATCGAACTGGCAACCTTCGGATTACTAGCCCGATTCCCTCACCGCTCAGCCACCTGACTCCTGTAGAGAGGGAGGAGGTAGAAAGAGTTGGAGGGAGGGACCATCAGTAAGAACAAAACAAACTTTTCTCCTTCTCTCTACTGTCCTTTCCATCTCCCCTCTCCCCTCTCCCCTCTCCCCTCTCCCCTCTCCTCTCTCCTCTCTCCTCTCTCCTCTCTCCTCCCTCTCTCCGTCTCCGCCCGTCCTCCACCCCAGATGCAGGGACGTGGAGCAGGATGTGGTGACCCTGAAGGCCCAGCTAGTGGAGAAGCAGCTGGTGCAGAGCGAGAACGACCGGCTCAAGCTCCAGGTGGACAGCAACAAGCAGCAGATCCAGCTGGAGCAGAGGAAAGCTGGAGAAGAGAGGTGGGTGGGGCGCGGGGGGGGGGGTAATATATATTATTATATGTAATTTATTTTATATATGTAAATATTCTGCTTACATATTAATCAACTCAAGAAATTATACTTAAGAGTCACTTTATGGAATGTAGATAATCTACTTACACATATGCACACACACACACACCCACATACACACACACTGAGGTGTGGCATTGCAGGTTTGGAAATCCCCTATTTATCTTTAAAAAACTCCCTTTCAGTTTCCACTGGTCATTGGTAGTTAAATTGGGACAGGAAACAACCTGAGTAACCCCCCTCCCCCTCAGGAACAACCTGGCCCAGCTGAAGGATGCCTACACCAAGCTGTTTGAGGACTACAACGAGCTGAAGGAGGACAGGAAGAAGGTGACCGCACACCCATCACCCGGCTCCAGAAACCTTAACTCCTACTGACACTTCTACTAAACACACAGTGTATATCCCCCCTCTGACCCTGTGTGACCTCTAGGGGACAGCGTCTAAGGAGCTGGCGGATGACCTGCAGGTGCGCCTGGTCGCGGCAGAGCAGGCCCTGGCCACCAAGCAGCAGAAAATAGACGTCATGAAGCAGGAGATCTTCCAGAAGGAGAAGGAACTGGAGACAATCTCAGTGTTCCAGGCTCAGGTATGAATATGCCCACCAGGAGAGCAGCCTCGTGGATTAGTTAATCTCCTTGGTGTAGTCATGTTTCCTGTGTGTGTTGTTTCTTACACAGTTCCCAGTGCTGTATGTGCGATTGGTAATCAATTAAATCAGGGAAAGCAAAGAATCATCAAGTGTTCCGTTGCTCTGCTTAGAACAGATTGAGCATATACTTGTGTGTTTTGTGACGTGTGTGTTTTGTAACGTGTGTGTGTGTGTTTTGTGACGTGTGTGTGTGTGTGACGTGTGTGTGTCCGTGCAGGCAGAGGTGTACTCCTCGGACTTCTACGCAGAGCGTGCTGCTCGAGAGAAGATCCACGAGGAGAGGGAACGTCTCGCCACCCAGCTGGAGTTTGTCAAGAAGCAGAACACCCAGCTGCAGGACGAGATGGACTCTCTGGGCAGGTACGGCAGGCCGAACGCTGGCTCCACTGGTGGCTGTGTGTGTCACGTTTCGCCCGTGTTTGTTCTGATTGGTCACGTGAACAGATCGGCCAGTTAAAAAGAGTTGTTGTTGTCTTTCTTCCCCAGGATGTCGCTAAGTGAGATGCAGATGAGACACGTGCCACGAGGCAGTAATCCACATGGGGGCGCTGGTTCCCAGGGAGCCAGAGGTAAACACACCTACAGAAGCTATTAAAATAACCATTAAAACACACACATTTAGTCATTTAGCAGACGCTCTTATCCAGAGTGACTTACAGTAAGAACAGGGACATTCTCCCCGAGGCAAGTAGGGTGAAGTGCCTTGCCCAAGGACACGTCATCTGGCACGGCCGGGAATCGAACTGGCAACCTTCACATGTACTAGCCCAATTCCCTAACCGCTCAGCCACCTGACTTCTTCCTCCTACATGGTCTCTGTCTTCCTGTCAGGTGGGGATGGCAGGGACAGACCCCAGCAGGGAACCCTCCCTGAACACGCCTGTCCCAAGTGCTTTGAGATCTGCCCTGACCTGGACAGTCTTCAGATCCACATCATGGACTGCATCATCTAAGCCTTCCTCGTCGTCGCCGACACCATCTTCATCCTCTGCAGCAGCAGAAGTAGCAGATGAAGCACTTTATTCTGAGTCTTCCTCTTTGTCCTTATCGTCCTCTGAGGTTCCAGGGCTGCCTAGTGGGTGCTGGGGTCCTGGTCTTACGTAACATCTGTCTGGGTAGATAGAGGACATACTTTAAAGCATGCTTAATACGCAGCCTCTCTACCGGACTGAGCAATGCAACTGTCTCTTAAGATACCGTTATAGTTTTGCTGCCTCTCCCAATGCAGAATGTGTATGTCTGCAGAAGGGGGGATCAAGAGTTTAATCGGCTTAAGAATTTAGAGGTTGGATGATTCACTGGGTTATTTATGCAGACTTGTAAGAGTTTGGTTTTCTGTTTCGTCGATTTAAGCGTGATCATTTGTTTCCTTACTTTTCCAGTAGGCCACACGAACAGCCCAGATGAGAGATTCTCTTAAAAGTTATACGCTTTTTGGTTTATTTAATTGTCTCATTCTGACATTTTGGGTACGATTCAATAATGGGTAATTATTATTTCGATTAAGGAAGGTGGTAGACCTTACTGAATGTAGCACTTCTACGTTATTTTTAACGTTAGGTGTTCGACGTTAAAGAGATAAAGAATTTGTGTCATAACATTCTAATTATGAAGTTAATATAGAGAGAGCGAGATGCATGGTCTCTTTGATGTCTTTGTTTAGACCAGATATATGAAGAATTGAAAGTCCGCATAATGTGGGCAACCGCTACTGTAGCGTAACAAGTAAATCCTTCACCAAAGTTCCATTTGTATAATTTAATGAATGGTTTTCAATACATCACTGTGTTTCATGGCCATATGTGTGAACCAACAGATAATCCAGTTGTGTGTCAGATATATTTTTGTTGTAAATAAAGACTACAAAAAAGCGTAGCTGTATTCCAAGGACTACACATTACATTACATTTACATTTAGTCATTTAGCAGACGCTCTTATCCAGAGCGACTTACAGTAAGTACAGGGACATTCCCCCGAGGCAAGTAGGGTGAAGTGCCTTGCCCAAGGACACAACGTCAGTTGCATGACCGGGAATCGAACTGGCAATCTTCGGATTACTAGCCCGATTCCCTCACCGCTCAGCCACCTGACTCCACGACCACTCGGACTACACGAATATGCCTGTAACAATTTGAACAAATAAACGATTCATGTCATGTGTGTAATGATTCCATATTTTACGTTATTTGGGGAATTTTGTGATAAAATAATGAAATGTGTATATTATAGGATATATAAATATACACCATTGAATTAAGCACATTTATGGACAGGCTAAATCTATGTCCACCTACGTAAAAAATTGACAACAAATGGGGTCCTTCGTTTAGCGCCAGTTTTCAGATCGCTGCCAGTGGCACTATTCTCGCTGACAGTGAGTCAGTTCAAGGAACGAAGGAATTGTTTCTTTCAAATAAGGTAATTTCATAAGATCATATTATTGACGGAGTCAGACATCATATAACTATAGACACAACCAGTAAACTTGCATGATTTCTAGTATAATGTTACCATTAGACGGGGGAGGAAATCCAGTTGGATTTGTCCTTGCTAGCATACTTTTTTCCCTATGCATATAACAGCGTTTCCTTTATCTTTATAGATCCGTTTTTCTCAATCTAATCATTGGATCTCAGTTTTCACAATGGAAGGTAAGGTCATCGTCCATGAGCTAAAACACGACGATTTATTTTAGTGTGAGTGAGTGGCTACCGTCATATTCAATATCCTTGCAAGCAGTGGCGGAGCCAGGGAATTTCCATTGGGGTGGCCAGGATGGGGCCAGTGATAATTTTTGGGTGGCAAGCATGTGTCTCACCAGGCGATGCAGAGCTATTTTAGACACATATAGGAAACATCTCAACATTATTCGGAATTCAGGTGAAAAAAAAGAATACACTTATTCTGTATTCATACTTGGTTTTAAACTGTGTTGATTTAGCGATTGCTATTTGTGTTTTTTTTTGTATTGTACGACTGAGTCGAACAATGGTTGTAGAGATATGCAATGACAGTAAGGTACTCTATTTTATAGTAGAGATGTCCTCAGTTTATGGCGACAAGCCAAGTCAATTCTCTCAGTGTATCATCAGGAATACAAAACAAGGATGCAAAATTAGAAGTGCAATGTTTTTTTAATCAAGTCTGATCACAATATGGATTTATCTTTAAATAACAAAAAGTATAAAATACTGAGCTAATGTATAGAAATAGGAAAATAAATAAAATAACATCCTGAATACAATTTGCTGAATTACAACAAATGTAAATATGACAAGCATTAAAGTGTCCAGTATGTGTGAAAGAGTGAGTATACCTGGAGGTCCACTTGGGCCGCCACTCGTTGTTGGAGGCTCCTCTCTCTCGCTGTCTGAATCTTCTCTGTGGGAATCTAAATATATATATTAAAAACATTAATAGGTGTTTAAAGTATTTTCCACAAGGTGTAATGATCCACTATCCAATTTCACAGATACAAAAGATTAAAATTCATTTTCTACAGCATTAAACATATTCAATATAAACTTGTGGACAATATCGATGGAAAAGTTAGCAGAAGAGTACAACATACAATGTAAGATTGACAATTTACCTGGGGATCCACTGGGGCCACTCCTCAGGGAGGACTCTTCTGTCCTGCTCTCAATCAATCTTTCAGAAACATCTAAAATAATTACAATAAGGTGTACAGGTAATTTTCCTAAAGGTTTTATAATGCATGCTATATAGTGTTTAACAAACACACTATAAGCTAAAGTATAATATTAGTGAAAGTGTCTCTGGGTAGCAAATACAAATATGCCATACTTTAATGTAATGAAAAAACTAACTGATATGTTTTACAATGCACTTTCAACCTGACCTGTATATGAATAGACACACTTTAAGCCAATTGTAAATAAGATAACATCATATCAAGCTGTACTATATGTGAGTCTCTATACTGTATACCTGGAGGTCCATTTAAGTTGCTGCTCTCTGGGGGCTCCTCATCCTCACTCTCTGCCTGTTTTTTCTCCATCTCATCCTCATTCTTTGCCTTAGCTGTCTTCTTTCCACTTGCCCTGAAGAAGGACGCTATGTCTGCCTTCTTCCTCTTCATTATTTTTCCCTCTTTAATGACACCTATCCAAAATGCATACTGTATATACCTGACACAATCATAACACGTTCTGGCAACGTAGTTATCAAATACAGCATAGCATATAGCAATTTTAACAGTTTACTATGTTCTCCTCCGATCTAGCTTGCTTCTAAACTTCGCAAAATAGATAGTCATGGGTGGGATAGTCACAGTTATTAGAAGACAAAAACAACATCCATTATGATATCATACCTTTCTGTTTTGCGTTTCTTCACTTAGCCGCAGGTGCCGGTCGAAGCGTCAGGTGGTAACAGGCATTCTCAGGCCATGCTTGAGCCGTTTAATTCAAATACAGGATGTGTGCGCGCTGCGCGTGGCTAAAGGGTCCGACAGTGTACTAGCGGTGCGAGAAAGGTTCCGCATTTTTCCACAGCCGTCAAAACTTTTAACCGCTCTGATGTGGTGCTTGGGGTGGCCAATGGGGTGGCCGAGATTCTACGGGGGGTGGCCGTGGCCACCCCCGGCCACCCCCTGGCTCCGCCATTGCTTGCAAGTATCCTAGAATTTAACGAGATGTGTATATATATTTATTTATTTATCTCAGCGGAAGATGATCTGGACATTCTGACAGCGTTGTTGGCTGAGAACGAGGCTGAGGAACAAGAGGAGCAGGAGACTAAGGACGACCTAGATGACCTGTTCGACAATGACGATGATGATGAAGAGTACACAGAGGGAGCCGAGGAAGACTCTGCAGCAGCCGCTGCTCTTTTCGGTGACGTCGACGACATTGAGGAAGAGGAGGAGGACGAGGGAGAGGAGGACAAGAAAGAAAAGAACAGGACGTCTAACGGTCAAACTAGCGACAACCTCAACAAGTCCAAGGAAGATCTAGAAGGTCGGTAAACGAGCAGAAGTCTGACTGTGATAAGAATTTAGATTCCTAATCACAGTGTCATTCCTGCCCTTACCCTGCTGCTTGCTTACCTATAAGTGTGTACGTGTGTGTGTGCCTTCTTAGATGAGTTGAAGCGCATGCAGGAGAAGATGCAGAGGTTGCAGCAGCAGCTGGAGGCTTCTCAGAAGAGTTCTGAAGTTCGCTCCAACCCGGTCCGAACCCCAGGTTCAAAACCCGTCGCTACACCCCGGGACCGACCACAGACCCCCCCCACACTGAAGACCACTCCCCACGCAGGTATTACCTTGACGTGTGATGATAAAGCACTGTGTAACAGGGAGGTTGCAGTGAAGATTGAACCATCCATCGTTTGTATAGGAACTCAAACCAGAGATAATCGAGTTTGTTCTCTATGTAAGAGTAGTAATAGCAGTGGCACTTTATGTATGTCCTTGTTGTTGTTCCTGTCAGCAGGAAAGACCTCGTCTGGTCCAGGAAGAGGAAAGTCGAACAAACAGGCCCCTCCTGGTCCAGGAAGAGGAAAGCCGAACAAACAGGCCCCTCCTGGAGCAGGGAGAGAGGAGAGTTCCAGGTTACAGGAGTCCTCCGACTTTTCCTCCCAGCTGAGCAACGCAGACATGTTCAAGCCCAAAGGCCAGCGCACAGCCCATCAGACCGGAGCCAGCACTTCCACAGGTAGCTAACGCTCACCTCAGACTGATAGGATTTGTGAACGTTGCATCTTGATTGGTTACTTCCTTCACAGCTTCTTCGGTAGACCGAGTGCCATTGGTTGAGATAAAGATGGGCAGCACGTTCCTGCCAGTGGAAACCAGCAGTAAGGTCAACAAAGCGTCTCGTTCCCTGCCAACCTCCCAGACAAAGATGGCCGCTGCCTCGTCCACAGCTCGACAGACGCAGTCTCTACCCGCTCTTCCGAAAGATGTGGCCATTGAGAAGTACTCTGGACTGCGGCTGAGGTCAGAGCACACACACACACAACTACACACACCCTTTCTAACTAACAAACACTCCCCCCCACACACACACACACACAACTACACACACCCTCTCTAACTAACAAACACTCCCACACACAAACTCACTCCAGCGCAGGACTCCAATCCGTTATCTGATTGGTCGATTTCAGGCGGCCGCGGGTGTCATCTACTGAAATGGATCGCAAGATGGCCGACCGCAGGTTGATCCGTCTTTCCCAGCTGCCTGAGCGTGTGGGCAGGGAGAAGCTGGAGGAGAGCGACTGGGTCACCTTTGCTGTGCTGGTCAACAAGGCCACTCCTCAGAGCAACAGCAGTGTAAGACCACAGACACCTCATGCACATGTCTGTTCTGTTCTCTCATTCACTGTCTCTCAGGTTGTGGCGTGTTGATACTTACTGGGTTGCAAGACACTCTTTCTCCAAGGAGTATTTTTAGTTTTGAATTTACCTCTTTGAATTCTCAAATGACAGAGTTGAACTTGTTAAAGTTTCTTATTTCATTGAATGTTTGACATGGGAGGAGGAAGTGAATCTCTGTCTCATCCTCACCTGTCTCCGACACTTCCTCTATGAGACAGGTTCTCTCATATCCCTGCATCCCTCTCCTGTCACAGGGGAAGACCTTCAGCATCTGGAAGCTGACCGACCTCCACAACCTGGAAGTGTTTGTGTCCCTCTTCCTGTTTGGAGACGTGCACAAGGAGCACTGGAAGACTGAGCCCGGCACTGTGATCGGCATCCTCAACCCCAACCTCATGAAGCCCAAGGAAGGCTACGACGGGGTCAGTGTGTGTGTGTGTGTGTGTGTGCGTGCGTATAAGAGAGACATACAGACAGAGAAAGAGACAGAATGTGTGTGTATGGTTGAATGGTATTTCTGAATCTCTCTCTCTCCTCCCCCCTCCCAGGTCAGTCTGTCTATCGACCACCCCCAGAAGGTGATGCTGTTGGGGGAGGCTCAAGACTATGGGACCTGCCAGGCCATGAAGAAGAATGGTGACCCCTGCTCTCAGATTGTCAACATGGTAGGCCTGCTTCTGGGTGTACGTGTGTGTGTGTTCTGATTCCTCGCCCTATCTCTCAGCGTGGTTCACTGGGTAGGTGCCCTCTCACCGACTCCGGCCGTTCCTACATTTACATTGTCATTTAGCAGACGCTCTTATCCAGAGCGACTTACAGTAAGTACAGGAACATTCCCCCCGAGGCAAGTAGGGTGAAGTGCCTTGCCCAAGGACACAACGTCATTGGACACGGCCGGGAATCGAACCAGCGACCTTCTGATTACGAGCCCGATTCTCTAACCGTTCAGCCACCTGACTCCCATCCCTTTCCTCCATGTCTTATCCTCTCTCTCTCCCTCCCACAAATCTTTCTCTCACTGCAGTATGAGTGCCAGTACTGCCAGTACCACGTCAAGGCCCAGTACAAAAAGATGAGTTCCCAGAGGGCCGAGCTGCAGTCCAGCTACTCCGGGAAGGTTCTGGGGAAGGTCAAAGGTCGGGGCAACAGCCTGAAAGAGCGACTGTGTCAGACAGGCTTCCATTACGGGGGGGTGTCCTCTGCTGCCTGCGCCGCATCACTGTGAGTGTGTGTGTGTGTGTGTGTGTGTGACTGTGTGTGTTACTAGTTGTTAAATATTTCGTTATTTTTTGGGTGTCTTTTAGGATTGTATTTGTGTGTGTGTCTGTTAGTGCATCTGGTATTGGAGTGTGTTGAGTGTGTTTAGCCTGCTCCACAGGTCGGCCTCGCACCCTAAGAAGCCCACCCAGACCACCCTGAGCAGCTTGTTCATCAAGGGCTCCGACCAGCTGGCCAGCCAGGCCAAGAAGCTGGGTGAGACTGGAGGAGGAGAGAGGGAGGAAGGGGGTTTAAGAGAGAAAGGAGAGGGAGTTTAAAGGGAACAAGGAGAGTAACAGACACAGAGGAAGGGAAAATATGAATGCCACTGAGAAAGAGATAGTATTAGAGAAAGAGAGGGAAAGAGAAAGAATGAAAGTGAGAGGAGAGGAGGTTTGACTCTTGACAAGGTGTGTGTGTGTGTGTCTGTGCAGCGCTGAGCTCTAACAAGGTGTCGGGATGCTCAGATGACTTCAAAAGCCTTCTGTCTCAGCCCACCTCTGGAGCCCTGCAGCTGAAGAAGCACCTGACCCACACAGCCAAGCACCCTGCAGGTCAGCCTGCACGCCACATCGCTGTTTCTCCGTCGCTGGTCGCCCTGTTCGTATTCCTCTGCCTCTCCCCTCGTTACTCTTTTTGACCAACTCTCTTTCTCTCTCTCCCTGTCTCTCTCTTCTCTCTGACTCTCATGTCTCTCTCTCCCTCTCCTGTCTCTCCCTCTCCTGTCTCTCTCCCTCTCCTGTCTCTCTCTTGTCTCTCTCTCCCTCTCCTGTCTCTCTCCCTCTCCTCTCTCTCTCTCTCTCTCTCTCTCTCTCTCTCTCTCTCTCTCTCTCTCTCTCTCTCTCTCTCTCTCTCTCTCTCTCTCTCTCTCTCTCTCTCTCTCTTGTCTCTCTCTTGTCTCTCTCTCCCTCCTGTCTCTCTCCCTCTGCTGTCTCTCTCCCTCTCCTGTCTCCCTGTCTCTCCCCCTCTCTCTCTCTCTCTCTCTCTCTCACTCCTGTCTCTCTCCCTCTCCTGTCTCTCCCGTCTCTCTCTCCCTCTCCTGTCTCCCTCTCTCTCCTGTCTCCCTCTCTCTCCTGTCTCCCTCTCTCTCCTGTCTCCCTCTCTCTCCTGTCTCTCCCTCCCTCTCTCTCCTGTCTCCCTCTCTCTCCTGTCTCCCTCTCTCTCCTGTCTCTCCCTCCCTCTCTCTCTCAGGCCCCCAGGGTTCTGTTGGAGGAGGGCTCCAGTCCATCTCGGCCTCTGAGCTCCTGAAGCAGCAGAAACAGCAGCAGCAGCAGCTGTTAGAGAGCCGCAAGCGGCGGGCGGAGGAGATCCAGAAGAGGGTCCTCCAGAACTCAGGGGCCTCTCCCCCCGGGAGGCCTGCTCCCCCGGGCGGGCCCGCCCGCAGGCCCCTGCTCTCCCCCAGAGCTGCCTCCGAGGTCCCCCGGGCCCCCCAGAGCCCAGCCACCCCCACCCTGGGAAGAGGCTTCACAGACGGAGATGACATCCTGTTCTACGACCACACCCCTCCACCTCCACCTTCTTCCCTCAGCCTATCAGCTGCCAAGGTGGGGTGGCGTCAGTGTCATAGTGACGATATGCTGACTAAGACTTGTGTTGGAGAGGGCGTTCTCTTATATTTCCCTCTTATTTCTCATATTTCCTCATTTTTGCATCGATGGCTTTAGTTTGTGGTGTGTGAGTAAAAGTCAATGGTCGACCTGACAGTCCCGCCCCCTCTCTCTCCAGTTGGCTGCTCTTAAGAAGCTAAGGGCGAAAGGGGAGGGGTTAGCAAAGGAAGACCCCAACGCCGTGAAGAGGAAGAGGAGTGGTGACATCATCAGCGCCAGGGTGGAGAGCAACCTCACCTTGCCTGACGGTACGCACACACACACACACACACACCTGTCAATATCTACACACACACACCTGTCAATATCTACACACACACACCTGTCAATATCTACACACACACACCTGTCAATATCTACACACACACACCTGTCAATATCTACACACACACACCTGTCAATATCTACACACACACACCTGTCAATATCTACACACGCACACCTGTCAATATCTACACACACACACCTGTCAATATCTACACACACACACACCTGTCAACATCTATACACACACACCTGTCAATATCTACACACGCACACCTGTCAATATCTACACACACACACCTGTCAATATCTACACACACCTGTCAATATCTACACACGCACACCTGTCAATATCTACACACACACACCTGTCAATATCTACACACACACACACCTGTCAATATCTACACACACACACCTGTCAATATCTATACACACACACCTGTCAATATCTATACACACACACCTGTCAATATCTACACACACACACCTGTCAATATCTATACACACACACCTGTCAATATCTACACACACACACCTATCAATATCTATACACACACACCTGTCAATATCTACACACACACACCTGTCAATATCTACACACACACACCTGTCAACATCTATACACACACACCTGTCAACATCTACACACACACACCTGTCAATATCTACACACACACACACCTGTCAATATCTACACACACATCAGTATCTACACGCACACACCTGTCAATATCTACACACACATCAGTATCTACACGCACACACCTATCGACATGTACACACATTCACACACGCGCACACACACATACACTTCATCACCTACAAACATACATCTACAAAGTTCCCAAGGTCCAAATCCCGGCCTGAACGTTCCTTCCTGTCCCGACCGCACACGTGCAGAGGACAAGCCAGGCCCGGAGGGGGAGGAGCCAGCCCAGAAGAAGAGGCGGGAGAACCTGGATTACATCCAATCAGAGGAGTTCCAGAAGATCCTCAATGCCAAGTCCCGCCATGGGGCGGAGCTACAGGCCGTAAGTCTGCGTTACCACTGCAACCTCCGAGCGGAACCACTCACAGATGTGCAGTGAAGTTACCGTGGTTACAGCTACTCGACGTTGTCTTAATTAGACACGGAATCCAAGCATCCTGCCCTGTGTGACCATTTAATGATTCCCTCCAACCCAAATGTAATAGTTCCCCTCTGTGTTCCTCGCCCCCGCCCACGTCCCCCAGGCTGAGTACCAGCTGCAGGAGCGATACTTCGACCCCCTGGTGAAGAAGGAACAGCTGGAGGAGAAGATGAGGAACATCAGGGAGATGAAGTGCAGAGCCGTCACCTGCAGGAACGTGAGTGTGTTTCCCCCCTCTGGAGAGCAGCCTGTCTCTGCTGTACATGAACACTCTGTACACAATACACGCTGTACACAACACACGCTGTACACAACACACGCTGTACACAATACACACTGTACACAACACACACTGTACACAATACACGCTGTACACAATACACGCTGTACACAACACACGCTGTACACAACACACGCTGTACACAATACACACTGTACACAACACACACTGTACACAATACACGCTGTACACAATACACTCTGTACACAATACACGCTGTACACAATACACGCTGTACACAACACACGCTGTACACAACACACGCTGTACACAATACACACTGTACACAACACACGCTGTACACAATACACGCTGTACACAACACACGCTGTACACAATACACACTGTACACAACACACGCTGTACACAACACACACTGTACACAATACACACTGTACACAATACACACTGTACACAACACACGCTGTACACAATACACGCTGTACACAATACACAACACACACTTTACACAATACATACTGTACACAATACACACTGTACATGATATATACTGTACATACATAATACATATGGTATAAAATGCATTTGATAATGCAAGGCCTTATTCCCCTGAGAGTACTGATGAACATCATATACCTGGACACCTTCATATATGTAGAGATGAAACTCTGTGTGTGTGTGTGTGTGTGTGTGTGTGTGTGTGTGTGTGTGCAGTGTAAGTACACGTACTTCAAGCCAGCAGACAGGTGCAAGGAGCAGAACCACCAGCTCCAGTGGCACGACGCCCTCAAGCGCTTCTTCAAGTGTCCCTGTGGACAGAGGGCCATCGCCCTGGACCGACTGCCCAACAAACACTGCAGGTGGGACACACACACACAGACACACACACACACACACACACAGACCCACACACACACAGACACAGACACACACACAGACACACACACAGACACACACACAGACACACAGACACTCACACACACACACTCACAGACCGACACACACACACACAGACACACACACACAGACATACACACACAGACAGACACGCACAGACACACACAGACACACACACACAGACACACACACACACACAGACACACACACAGACACACAACCTTTCTTTCTACAACCTCAACTTCTCTTTTTCTGACAGTATATTGAGTTGATGTGTTTCGTTTTGTTTCCACCCTGCTTCAGCAACTGTGGCTTGTTCAAGTGGGAGAGAGATGGCATGCTGAAGGTAGGCGCTAGCCCAGCTCTGGTGTGGATGTCGGCCACTGTAGCTTCCTTGGGTGATGATGACTTCCTGTTTCCTGTACGATTACCATTTCCTGTTCCTGTTTGCAGGAGAAGGCTGGGCCTAAGATAGCAGGAGAGCTCCTGCAGCCTCGAGGAGAGGAGCAGGCCAAGTTCCTCAGCAGCATGATGTAAACAACTTCATCATCTCAGCAGCATGATGTAAACACCTTCATCATCTCAGCAGCATGATGTAAACACCTTCATCATCATCTTCAGCTGCAGTTGTTGGTAGTGTCAACGGTTTTTATTTTATTTGAAGGGAGAGGTGGATTATGGACTTTTAATTCTTGTGTTTTTACTGAAATGTGAATGGATGGTGGTTTGTAAAGTTGGTCATTATGGACTACCAGCGGCACAGGCTGGGATTATTAAATCGTGTTTAGTGATCTGCTTTGCTTCTTCATCCAGCGCTCTCACAAACATCTAGAGGCAGTTACTGCCCGTAGCCCCCCTGTCAGTGATTCACATCCAGTCAAATGTGTCCAGTCAGGTTATACAGCTCTACATCCTCTCTCTTAAGTTAGGTAACGACCATCCTAGTGGTTAGGGTCAGGGAGCATCACTGCAGGGTGAACCCCTGTTTAGTTGGTTTCTCTTTCAAGTTTGTAATACTTTTTTATACTTTCTCCTTTCCTTGCTTCCCCCTCCTCTCCTGCGCCTGGCGTGTTCTGTTTCCACTGTACGGAATGTTGGAATGCTTGCACGGAATCCAGACCTTTATCTCAGACTGATGAGTTCTCCATGACGCTCTCTCCCTCCCTCTTTCTCTCTCTCTCCCTCTCTCGCTCTCTCTCCCTCACTCTCCCTCCCTCTGTCTCTATCTATCTTTGTCTCCCCTCAGGAATCTGGGTTTTACCTGCTAGCCTGTGCTTGAGAGTTCTGTCATAGAACTTAAGAATCATGATGACACACTACAATTGGAATAATCTTTATTGACCGGTTCTTTTAGAGTTACAGGTCGGATTTTTGATACGTTGTGTGTGTGTGTGTGTGTGCAGTTTAAGTAAAGACAACCTGGACCCCGCAGAGTAAGGACTCCTCGTGGTCCTGTCTGTCTGGAGAGACTCAGACAGCAGCTGTCTGTCGTAGATTAGGCTTCAGACAAGAAGATAAAAGAGTATACAGAAAATACAATAATATCACAAATACAAGATCATATAAAAGATACAAATAAGCATGCAAGAGGTTTTTATAGCACCTAATAACCACACGCGGGTTGTTATCGGCTATTGTACACGCCTGCAGATACGCATTTGACTGACTCTCTAGTTTAAAGGGGAGTTATAGTTTTACGCTAGCTAAATGCTCGTGTGGTGGAAAGCAGGAAGGAGCAGGTGTGGTGGACAGCTTTGATGAGGCTGTGTTGGAAGACGTGAGGTATCCCCAAGGCTTCACACCGCCAGAGGATGCTACTCTGTACACACACAGCTGTGACGGTCACAAGGCCAGCCAATCAGGACTAGGCCCGGCAAATCATGACCAAGGCCCAGCCAATCATGACTAGGGCCCAACCAATAATGACTGAGGCTTGCTGTGTGGACACGCCCCCCTTCCCCTGTGTTGGTGCCGCTCAGACGTAGTGGCGGTTGTGGTCGTAGCGAGGATAAAGGCCATCGTAGTGGAACTCTCTCCACTGTTCCGTCTTCTCCCTGGTCCTTTCATTCTGCTCTGGACACAGAGGAAGGGAGGGGGGAGAGTTAGAGGGAGGGGGGAGAGTTAGAGGGAGGGGGGAGAGTTAGAGGGAGGGGGGAGAGTTAGAGGGAGGGGGGAGAGTTAGAGGGGGGAGAGTTAGAGGGAGGGGGAGAGTTAGAGGGGAGGAGAGTTAGAGGGAGGGGGGAGAGTTAGAGGGGAGGAGAGTTAGAGGGGGGAGAGTTAGAGGGGGGAGAGTTAGAGGGAGGGGGGAGAGTTAGAGGGGAGGAGAGTTAGAGGGAGGGGGGAGAGTTAGAGGGGAGGAGAGTTAGAGGGAGGGGGGAGAGTTAGAGGGGAGGAGAGTTAGAGGGAGGGGGGAGAGTTAGAGGGGAGGAGAGTTAGAGGGAGGGGGGAGAGTTAGAGGGGAGGAGAGTTAGAGGGAGGGGGGAGAGTTAGAGGGGGGGAGAGTTAGAGGGGAGGGGAGGAGAGTTAGAGGGGAGGAGAGTTAGAGGGGAGGAGAGTTAGAGGGAGGGGGGAGAGTTAGAGGGAGGGGGGAGAGTTAGAGGGGGGGAGAGTTAGAGGGGAGGAGAGTTAGAGGGGAGGAGAGTTAGAGGGGAGGAGAGTTAGAGGGAGGGGTGAGAGTTAGAGGGGAGGAGAGTTAGAGGGAGGGGGGAGAGTTAGAGGGAGGGGGGAGAGTTAGAGGGGAGGAGAGTTAGAGGGAGGGGGAGAGTTAGAGGGGAGGAGAGTTAGAGGGGAGGAGAGTTAGAGGGGAGGAGAGTTAGAGGGAGGGGGGAGAGTTAGAGGGAGGGGTGAGAGTTAGAGGGGAGGAGAGTTAGAGGGGAGGAGAGTTAGAGGGGAGGAGAGTTAGAGGGGAGGAGAGTTAGAGGGAGGGGGGAGAGTTAGAGGGAGGGGGGAGAGTTAGAGGGGAGGAGAGTTAGAGGGGAGGAGAGTTAGAGGGGAGGAGAGTTAGAGGGAGGGGGGAGAGTTAGAGGGGAGGAGAGTTAGAGGGGAGGAGAGTTAGAGGGAGGGGGGAGAGTTAGAGGGAGGGGGGAGAGTTAGAGGGGAGGAGAGTTAGAGGGGAGGAGAGTTAGAGGGAGGGGTGAGAGTTAGAGGGGAGGAGAGTTAGAGGGAGGGGGGAGAGTTAGAGGGGAGGAGAGTTAGAGGGGAGGAGAGTTAGAGGAAAGGAGAGTTAGAGGGGAGGAGAGTTAGAGGGAGGGGGGAGAGTTAGAGGGAGGGGGGAGAGTTAGAGGGGAGGAGAGTTAGAGGGGAGGAGAGTTAGAGGGGGGAGAGTTAGAGGGGAGGAGAGTTAGAGGGGAGGAGAGTTAGAGGGAGGGGGGAGAGTTAGAGGGGAGGAGAGTTAGAGGGAGGGGTGAGAGTTAGAGGGGAGGAGAGTTAGAGGGAGGGAGGAGAGTTAGAGGGGAGGAGAGTTAGAGGAAAGGAGAGTTAGAGGGGAGGAGAGTTAGAGGGAGGGGGGAGAGTTAGAGGGGGGGAGAGTTAGAGGGGAGGAGAGTTAGAGGGGAGGAGAGTTAGAGGGAGGGGGGAGAGTTAGAGGGGAGGAGAGTTAGAGGGGGGGGAGAGTTAGAGGGAGGGGGGAGAGTTAGAGGGGAGGAGAGTTAGAGGGAGGGGGGAGAGTTAGAGGGAGGGGGGAGAGTTAGAGGGAGGGGGGAGAGTTAGAGGGGAGGAGAGTTAGAGGGAGGGGGGAGAGTTAGAGGGGAGGAGAGTTAGAGGGGAGGAGAGTTAGAGGGGAGGAGAGTTAGAGGGAGGGGGGAGAGTTAGAGGGGAGGAGAGTTAGAGGGGAGGAGAGTTAGAGGGAGGGGTGAGAGTTAGAGGGGAGGAGAGTTAGAGGGAGGGGGGAGAGTTAGAGGGGAGGAGAGTTAGAGGGAGGGGTGAGAGTTAGAGGGGAGGAGAGTTAGAGGGAGGGGGGAGAGTTAGAGGGGAGGAGAGTTAGAGGGGAGGAGAGTTAGAGGGGAGGAGAGTTAGAGGGAGGGGGGAGAGTTAGAGGGGAGGAGAGTTAGAGGGGAGGAGAGTTAGAGGGGAGGAGAGTTAGAGGGAGGGAGGAGAGTTAGAGGGAGGGGGGAGAGTTAGAGGGGAGGAGAGTTAGAGGGAGGGGTGAGAGTTAGAGGGGAGGAGAGTTAGAGGGGAGGAGAGTTAGAGGGAGGGGTGAGAGTTAGAGGGAAGGAGAGTTAGAGGGGAGGAGAGTTAGAGGGAGGGGTGAGAGTTAGAGGGGAGGAGAGTTAGAGGGGAGGAGAGTTAGAGGGAGGGGTTAGAGTTAGAGGGGAGGAGAGTTAGAGGGGAGGAGAGTTAGAGGGGGGAGGGAGTGGGGAGGAAGGGAGGGGTGAGAGTTAGAGGGGAGGAGAGTTAGAGGGAGGGGTGAGAGTTAGAGGGGAGGAGAGTTAGAGGGGAGGAGAGTTAGAGGGAGGGGTGAGAGTTAGAGGGGAGGAGAGTTAGAGGGGAGGAGAGTTAGAGGGAGGGGTGAGAGTTAGAGGGGAGGAGAGTTAGAGGGAGGGGTGAGAGTTAGAGGGGAGGAGAGTTAGAGGGGAGGAGAGTTAGAGGGAGGGGTGAGAGTTAGAGGGGGGAGGGAGTGGGGAGGAAGAGAGGGGGGGGAGAAGTTAGAGGGAGGGAAGGAAGAGAGAGAGGGGATGATATGTTGGAAATGCCCCTGGGCCGGAATCCAACCCGGGCCCCTGCGGCAAGGCCCTTACCATGTGAGCCACCCCACCATGTTCAGTTAACCCTTGTGCTGCCTTCGGGTCACATGACCCAAAGGTTCATAACGAACCATCGTTGTGTTTACCCAATTTTACCAAACAAAAAACAAATAAAAATAATTTTATTTTAACCTTCGCAATGTGGAGGGTCTGAGACAGCCCGACGGTTAAAAGAAAATGCTTCACTTTGTTTTTGTATGCAGTAAAGTTGTCGCAATACGACGGTGGGTCACAATGACTGATGGGTCAGAATGACCCAAAGATAACACAAGGGTTAAATACATCCTGAATAGCTTTGGAGTGTCGGCCGCAGCGAGCAGCTGGCCCTCAGGCTGTCTCACCGTCACGCTCCTCCTCCACGTAGTTCTCAAACTCGCTCCTCTGCTCGTCGTAGTACTCTCTCCTCCTCTCATCAGCCGTCAGCCTCACCCTCTGCTCCGCTAGGGAGGGTGGAGGGAGGGGTGGGGAAAGAGGAGGGAGGGTGGTGATGGTGGGGGAGGAGGGTGGAGAGGGAGGGGTGGGGTGGTGATAGTGGGGGAGGAGAGGAGAGAGGGGGGGGAAGAGGGAGGATTGGAAGAGGAGGAGGGGGGACATGAGGTGGTCAGGTCATTGAGGTAGTGTTTTCTTTTGCCTTAGTTGCATAACGACTCGAGAATTTTTGGCTGAGCACACTTGCCTGAATCTTATCCAAAGTCACGCATGCCAGGTACTGTGCACTGTGGACCTGGTTGTCCTAATCTAATGTCCTGGTTTAAGTGTTGGCGTGAATTCAGTGAGACACAAGCATAACCACTCACACACGGTTCAGTGTCTGGGCGGTTATTTATCTCATTAAGCAGCCTAGTGGCATGGGTCTCAGGAGGAGAGAGACTCATGACTGCCTGCTTCTTATTCCCTTCACCTCTCTTTATTCAACTTCTTCAGTCTCTAGTGATCATTCTGTATCACACAGAGCACACTCTAGAACGACAGGGTGAGCAGGCCTTTCATAATCGATCTCAGTCCTCCTCCTTCTCTTCTCCCCCCCTCCTCTCTCCTCCTCCTCTCCTCTCCCCCCCTCCTCCCCCTTTCCTCTCCTTCAGCTTCTGCAGGGCTCCTGAGAACGTATCTTCGCTCCCGGCAATCCCTCACACACACACACACACGAACACATGGACAGGATCTCTAAATGAACTTTTGTGTTGGGCTGTTGCCCAGCACAGTGCTTTGTCTCTGGGGCCATGCTCTACCTGCTCCATGCTACCCTGTTACTCCTTCTGCTACCTCCAGAAACCTTGTGTGTCTGTCTGTTTGCGTGAGAGAGAGAGACCGAGAGACAGAAAGATAGCATAGCAGATGGATTTGAAGACGTTTTGAAACAGCTGCTGTGCAGGCACCTGTGGGAAGCGACCACAACCACAACCCTCGTCTCCATGGCAACGTCCCTTTAGAGAAACGGAGCAGCCGACTCACCGAGGATCTCCCCCTGGTGTTTGGCGTAGCGACGACTGCGGCGTTTGAGAAAGTTGGATGCGTCCGCCTCAGGCATGAAGACCCGAGCTGCTGATCCTGCGGGTCAGAGGTCAGAGGCTGGAGGTCACGGGAGGGGTCGTTAGAGGGTCAGGGCGCGAGCAGGACAGGTGTGGTTTTGTTAGACTGACCTTTGGGCTCCTCTGCTTTGCCATCGTCCCTGACGGCTGCTCCCTCCACCCCACTGAAGACTGGAGAAGGGAGAGAGAGAGACAGAGAGAGAGAGAGAGAGAGAGATGGTGAGAGAGAGAGAGACGGTGAAAGAGAGATGGTGAGAGAGAGAGAGAGACAGTGAGAGAGAGAGAGAGACGGTGAGAGAGAGAGATGGTGAGAGAGAGAGAGACGGTGAAAGAGAGATGGTGAGAGAGAGAGAGAGTCAGAGAGAGAGAGATGGTGAGAGAGAGAGAGATGGTGAAAGAGAGAGAGAGAGATGGTGAAAGAGAGACGTGAAAGAGAGATGGTTGAAAATAACTCCACGTCAAAGGAGTTCCAAGAGGAACTGCCTGGAAAAATCTAACACCTCCCCACGCACACACACACACACACACACACACACAAACCTCCCGTTTCCTCCCCCATAATCCAACGCATAGGTCACATGAGGTAAACACACCTGTGAGGATGAGGAGGGTGGCGAGCAGGGAGACGAAGAGCAGATTGGTCCAGGCCATCATGGAGATCGCTGTGGCAGTCGACTGGAAGAAAGCTGCAATAAACCAACTAGAGAGAGAAGGGAGATGGAGGGAGGGAAGAGGGGAGGAATGGAGAGAGTGGGAGGGTAGAGAGGGTGGGAGAGTCAGAATTGGGGACAGCTGGAATTTCACTCACCCAAGGGAGGGGGTGAGAGGGTGAGGAGAGAGAGGGAAGGGAGAAAGAGGAGTCTCTGGAATACAACCTGGGGAAAACTCACACTGAAAGCATTGTACGATCAGCATGCATAATGAAATCCTGAAACGATTTCAGTTTCAAACACAGGACTGTGGTGGTGAAAAGAGACTCACACACACACACAGGATTATGAAGAGAATACATCGGATCTGATTTAGTGCAATTGAGGACAAATCTCTCATCACTGTCCAATCAAGTACCGTACAATTTTACTGGAAATTACCATGTAGTCAATGCCCCTAGTTGCCTCTGTGTGTGTGAGTGTGTCTGAGATTTATCGGTGCTGATTTGATTTGATTTTTTCCTGCGTAGAATAGTGTGTGTGTTTTCTCTCTAGACATCCAGGTGTGTGTGGGATTGAAGCATGTCAGGACTATGCTCATGCAGAACCTAGAATCTCCTCTGGTTCCAATGATCTCACCCGATTGTTCCAATGAGCACAGCCCGTTCCAGCAACACGGCTTGTTCTTGCACTAATATAACCTCCCTCGTCGCAGGCCGTCTCAGGACCTCAGGTGCCTAAACGCAAAAGCTCCCACACATCTATGGGATTCGGTACTCTTATTTCATGAAATTATTATTATTTGTCATTATTGAAAACTCCCAAGGGAACAGAATGTATTGATGAATCGATGCTACGTTCAAGACGATGCAGGCAGGGAATTCGTTCAGGAGTGTTGCTGAATTGTTGCCTAAATACAGTAGACATTGCGGTCGTGTGGAACCTTATATGGAATGTTAAAGAGACTGGAGCAGGTGCACTGTTTCGGATTGTGGTCTGTTGACTATCGGCAGGCCTGCTTTCAGTTTGACTGAATGCAGACCTGTTGCTTGGCACGTTCTGGAGTGGTGTGTGTGTGTGTGTGGATAGACAAAAGTGTGCAGTAACTGCCACCAGTGAAAAGATCGCCAGCTCCACTGTGTTCTTTACTGCAGGATTTCCTGTGTCTGCATTAATGGGAGACTGAGAAGTTCCCAGTGACTTTGAATGGATTGGCTGTTCTCTTCTGCATGCTTAAGACACGTGAACACACACGCGCAGACACACACACACGCAGACACACACCCCTGTCAGGTGTTTTCTTTGGTTCCTCCACAGAAAGGTAGGCCCAAGGCAGGAAACACCTCACTCCGTTTCAAAACTGTGTGTGTGTTTCTGAGGGTGAACAGTGCAGTATCACGACAAGAGCTGTATTTTATAATTAGTCTCTTTATTACTCATACAAATACAGGGTTATGAGACCAGGTTAAAAAGCATCCAGATTAAAGCATAGAAATATGACCATTAAGGCAACAGTATCAACGCAGGTGCTTGATGATTCTTCAACATTAAGGCATTCGTTTCTCGAGTCTCTGTTGAACTGTTCTAATCAACACAGTACCTCCGATTTCTAAAGTGTACTAAAATATACTCTTATTTATGAAAGATAAATCTTTGAATTATCATGCTACACACTTCGACTGATACCTGTCTCACTCACTCTCTCTCTTTCACTCATCCTCTCCCTCTTTCTCTCACGTTCTGTTTTAGTGTTTTACGGAAAACTTCCACTTCTGTTAGGTTTGAGATTAAATGTCCCTTTTTCATCTCTTAAGTCTATCCCAAATCACTGAAACACTTCTGATTAGCTGACAGAAACGTCCATCTGCAGTGGTTACTCGGTTCTTGGTTGTGAGTGGCTGTCCCGCTATGGTGGGCGGGCTCTATCACAGAGATGTCCTATCACCTTGCACCAGACGACCCCTGACTGCCCATGTGTCCTGCAGCAAGGATAAAAGTCAGAACACACACACACACACAGTAACTCTGAAGGTGTGTGTTCTAGAACACACACACAGTAACTCTGAAGGCGTGTGTTCTAGAACACACACACACAGTAACACTGAAGGCGTGTGTTCTAGAACACACACACAGTAACACTGAAGGCGTGTGTTCTAGAACACACACACAGTAACACTGAAGGCGTGTGTTCTAGAACACACACACAGTAACACTGAAGGCGTGTGTTCTAGAACACACACACAGTAACACTGAAGGCGTGTGTTCTACCTGGAAGGTGATGCTGTCTCCGAGGTTGTACTTCCTGGCTGCGATCTCCTTCACCTCCTTCTCAATGTTCTCCTGCGTGGTCCCCCTCACGTCGATGTAGTAGCAGTCTGAGCTGGCGTAGTGACAAGAGATGGCCTAACACACACACACAAGGATAAACATCCGAAGGGGTCGTGGATGCGTTCTAAGAAGAGGGGTGTTTGGTCGGAGAGTTACCTTGCGGAAGCCCTCGGTCTGGTTCATGCCAGAGCCGTGGATCAGGAGAGGGTGGAAGAAGACTGTGTCTCCCTTCTCCATCTCCAGGTGCACTCTGGGATGCTGGGAGTCAAAGTCTCGGATCCCGTGGTACATCTTATTCACCCCACCCTGAGGAGACACAGGTGATGGCCATGACACATCTGAGTGTGTGTGTGTGCAAGTGCATGTTGCATGTGTGTGTTTGTAGCACCAGTGCATGTTGTGTGCGTGTGTGTGTGTGTGTTTGTTTACATGTGCAAGTGTGATGTTGTGTGTGTGTCTCACCTAGACACCCGATTGTGCGGCAGTGCTTGCATGTGTGTGCTGCCGGTGAGAGTGTAGTGCTCCACACACACACCCACAGACACACACACACCCACAGACACACCCACAGACACACACACACACAGACACACCCACAGACACACCCACAGACACACACAGACACACCCACAGACACACCCACAGACACACACACACACCCACCCACAGAAACCCACCCACAGACACAAACACACCCACAGACACCCACCCACAGACAGAAACACACCCACAGACACAAACACACCCACAGACACACCCACAGAAACACACAAACCCACAGAAACACACCCACAGACACACACCCACAGAAACACACCCACAGAAACACCCACAGAAACACACCCACAGAAACACACCCACAGACACACCCACAGGCGCGTGTCTCACCTCCCACTCTGGGTAGTCATGCTCCTTGAGGATGCCGGTGTGGGTGCCGGGCAGCACCACCAGACAGCCGTTCTGCCTCGTCACCCGCTCCATGGCGGTCCAGGAACACACGATGCGGTCAGCCGGCCGGAAGGGAAAGTAGTGAAGGTCCTGGTGCATGGGGTGGCGGGACGTCTTCTTGCCTGAGAGCAGGGTCAAAGGTCAGAGGTCGGGGGAACATATGTACTGATGCTCTGAGGTGGTTTCTGGGTTGGGGTCAGGGGTCAGTCTTGACTCAGCACCTGCATCTGGGGGCTTGTTGATCAGCATGGTGTGCATTGCCATGACGTTAGGTCCAGTGAAACACTCCACAAACTTCAGGATCTAAGGCGGAAACATGGAAACATGTTAAACATGTGAACTGGGTCACGTAGGCCCGTATTGTTTATTTATTCACAATACCACTTCAAATATTACAATAATACAGTTGGGGTACAAGATCAATTGGGTAGAGTGAAAGGGTCCCCCAAAGAAGCTAGGAAAGCTTATAGGAGGGGGCCGATGATTCATGAAAGGGTAGTCTACAGACTATAGGATACACAATTACCACAGATGAAGATAAGTAGATGCACGCAAAAAGGCGCACAAGTACATACATAACATTACATACATTCAATAGTACACATACATCCCAGTAGTCCATGAAGAAAATAGTTTTTATAATTAGGTATATTAGGTATAGGTTAAGTATGTGTGTACGAACAGTGTTATTTATGTTTATTACAGTTATGTGGAGTGTGTGTGTGAGTGTGTGTGTGTGTGTGTGTGTGTGTGTGTGTATAGTACCTGGGGCAGGGAGCAGTAGCGGAACAGTTCTGGGTCCTCCTGGAAGTCCTGCAGCTTGGACACGGCCTTCTGGTCCTGGACGAACTCTGACCTGGAGATGGCCACGTCCCTCATCACCACCAACCCCGGGACCTGCACCTCTCTCCTGCAGATCCGCTCAAACGCCCCCCTGCACACACACACACACACACACATCCAAGTACACACGTTTTAGATACGGAGTTGAAGAATGCCTCCAGATCTCGTTGAAAGCGACAGACCTGGTTGTCATCATGGCATACGTTACTGATTACAAAGTTGCAGTAGTAGCCTATGTGAGTGTGGACGAGTCGTGTCTTGCCTGAATCTGTCAATATCCTCATCAGACACCAGATTCTTGATGAGGACGAAGCCATTTTCCTCATAGGAGATCCTTTGCTCTGGGGTCAGAAGGTCATTGTCGAGCGTGTACCTGAGAACGGGAGGACGAAATGAGTGTTTATTGATCTCACACTGGTGTGATATCAGGCTAAGCCAAAGTTGAATGACCAAAACAAGTATCTCAGCGTTGTGCAATGTGTGCCAAAGGGGACAGTATCCTAAATATCTATATGGTAGTCTATAGACTCCTTCTGGTTCTTATTTAGCCTATTTCATTTTATAACAAGCCGATGCAATATTTTTCTTACCTGAGAACCTGTGGGTGATAATATGCAACGTTTTGTCCAGAAGTCGATGACGCTTGCTTTACGTTAATCGGTTAAAGACACGTTTGTTATAATAGAGGCATTGACATTGTAACAATACGCTATTAGCTATAATTAAAAGATTATACTGTTAAAGACCGCCTAAATCAAGCATAGGCTACCTGTTATGTTTACTAACAAAAGCGACCGTAGGATACCGCTACTGTAAAGCAACAGTGCTCAAATTGTGTAAATGTCAGCCAGGAAAAAAATATTAAAACTAGAATAATAACTACTAGGATAATAACTATTATAATTAATAAACTAGAATAATTTTGAATGTCGAGATTGTTTTGAGGCCTGCTCATAGCTTGTCTGGTTCACATCCCCGGTCTCTCCTGTATCGACGCACATCGAGTCGAACACCGTCAAAGACAGTCGTCAAGCACTGAATTCGCTCCCCTGGAAAGGATACAATAAAAGATGACCGATCCAGATGATTCAGGAACACTTTCAGTCTGTCGGCTGCCCGGGACATTTTGTAAGGAGATTGAAGTTTATGCAGGATCCTTTGTGGGTCTTGTGGGGCGAACTGTCCGGTTCTAGAACATGAATCTGACGACCAACGATCCAACTAGGTCAAAGTTCTTATGATACATAACAACTTCAATGACACAGAGAGAGAGGGGGGGGGGGGGGGAGAGAGAAAGATAGAGAGATAAATTATGCAGGTTAAATGGTTGGATAAGTAGTTACAGGCAATAATGTATAAAAAAAACTTGAAATAGAACTTGAACTTATGAGGATCAAGAAAATGTATTCAGTTTCAAAAGGTCCTTGTTTTATTCTTGAGGGGAATTTTGATTTGAGATTTAATTTCAGACACACTCACATACTCTAACATAAAATACCGTCAGAATATGCTAAATGTTTATCCATAGGAATGCGAGACCATCTTCACTCCAGCGGGGGGCGCTACAAAACTACTAATCTCATATTGGCCCTTGGCCGTTCCCTTAACAGGCGGCGCTGTTCAGTCTCCATTCGAAGAGACTTCACTTCATCTTCTCTCGTATGTCGGTGGTAACAGCAGCACTAGGCGGAGGCGTCAGAATGTGGGCAGCCACAGATTTCAACCCTCCCGGTTCGTCTGTCGACACCATCCGTTCTCAGTCTCCATAAACTCCCCTCTTGCTATAGAAGAGAAGTTTCGGAATTTAGTACATTTTGTCCTTTTGGAAACAGTTGTCTCCTGAGATTATTGATCTCGGAGTAAGGTGAGCAGAGCCACAACGACGAAGACTAACTGTTTTTGCTGGTGGGTGGAAAGACAGCATCCGGCCTCCGAGGAAGAAGAGCAGAGCAAGGTCTGGTAGTCGGGAGGAAATAACCCCAAATCTTTCTGGTAATTCATCTACTGTTTAGGCGTATTTGGGGCTGTTTCGTTATTTCAATGTAAGCAGGAATCGCGGCTCAAACGCTGCTGCGAAATTGCAACACACAGACAGCTTGAAAGCGCAACGTAGCATCGCTATAGTAAATGTCTGTAGTTGAGCTTTACAGTTTTTTCTCATGGGTAATTTAACCGTTCAGTGGTGTCTATAGAAGGTTAAACTTGTTTTAGAAGCCACGCTATGGTTCAAATAAGTAAATACTCCAGTGGTAAAACGGCATTTGTTTGTGTTCACAAGTTTCTGGTCCAGGAAATGCCCCTTTACAACGCGTGTCACTGGTTGTAGTCACTGCTACATTTAGTTGTTTAAACTTATATCATATGTGGTTATTCACCGAATGTTGTTTAAACACTGCGTCACGTATTGAAAAATGTAGGCTAAGGTTTTGCATTTGTTTTGATGCGTAGGCTACATCTATAACATAATGAAGACAGTGCGAAGACAATTGTGGCTGGAATGAGGTGATGATGTAGAGGTCGGTGTTGTGTGCCGTCACAGAGTGGAATACTTAAGTCTGACAGTAATCCAAACCCTAGATCGTTTGTTCCCGTGAAACGGAATCTGTGTACCGCTATAATGGGTGGAAATGGATCAGTGCACAGTGTTATTACAGTCAGATTGCACTCCGGTGATAAAGGCGAAAGCCAACTTGATTGGTTTATGCTACGGTAGTACACTCATAGTGTAGCCATTAGAAGATGTGTGTGTGTGTGTGTTGTGTAAGACTGTGTGTGTGTGTTCAGGTTACTTCTCTCAGTTGCTGCGACATTGACCCACATCAAGATCCAGGCTGTTCTTTGTGAAACAGATCCCAAGAGAGGTACTAATTATACTGATCTGAGTCCAGTTTCTCTCAAACTCTTCACGTTACCTTAGTTTAAAACTGGGAAGACTTGAACACTTTGTCTAAGACTACTATAGTTCCCAGGATTTTAGCAAAAGGGACATTGGAAGAGAGGGCTAACCAGTAATTATTATCAATAGTAGTTCAATTTCTTAGAGATTTATTGATGAGGTGTCTTTAGATCCATTTCATTGTGTGGTGTTCAAATCCATGTGATACATATTCATAACAGATATTGTTCCTTGCCAGCTCTGTATCTCTGAGCCAAGAGCCCCTCCACCCCCCCCCCCACCCCCCATCTCTGTTTTCATACCAGCCACACGATCTTGATAAAGAGATGGCATCCTATTCTGTATCTGTGTCATATAGAAGATCCTTTATCTGAACATCCTGTCTGTCTGCCTGTCTGTCTGTCAGTCCGGCTGTCTGTCTGTCCGGCTGTCTGCATGCCTGGCTGTCTGTCAGTATATCTTTCTGTCTGTCTCCTCACATTGTCGCTCTGCCTGTTTGTCTGTTCAGGGCTGGGGGGTTTCAGAGCTGGGAGAGGTCCAGGGCTGGGGGGGGGGGGTCCAGGGCTGGGGGGGGGGGGGGGTCCAGGGCTGGGGGGGTCCAGGTCTGGGTTGGGTCCAGGTCTGGGTTGGGTCCAGGGCTGAAGTGGAGGAGCATGTACTGGAGCGCTGCACAGCATATGAGGTCTCCTTAAATACACGTGTGAGCTTTGTTGACACAGGGCCGTCTGAGGGGGCGGGGCTGAACCCCAGCAGTGCTCCGAGGAGGGGGGGGGGGGGGGTTGACACATGGAATGTGACAGTCACATGGTTGTGACGGACAATTAGTGTTTTTTCCTCCTTTTTTTTTATTTATGGGAGAGAGAGGTGGGGGGGGAGGCTGGGTAGAGGGGGTGGTGGGGGGGCTGGGTAGAGGGGGTGGTGGGGGGGCTGGGTAGAGGGGGTGGTGGGGGGGCTGGGTAGAGGGGGGTGAGGAAGAAGAGGGGGGGGGTGACAGGGAGACAGGGAAGTAAAGAAAGAAAAGCCTGATAGGCCGGATCTGTGGGCCAATCCTGGCCAGAGGGTGTATTTTGGGTCGAGTGATAATTAAGTTTTTCTTTTTTTTCGTGGGGGGAAGGCTAATTGTAGGTTGCATAATGAGTATAATTAGTGAAGGGTGAGTGTGTCTCTCTTCCCCCTCAGAAGCTGTTTAGACTTCTGGAATAGAACCATTCAGAAGCAGAACTTTGAACAGGCTCCCCTTTCACAGCACCCAGAGTGTCTGCTCAGAAAGACATCTGCAGGAGGGTTTCCACCACGTTCTGTTTCCTCAGGGTTGGACCACTGAGTTTGCATCTCAGTTGAAGCCATCACACAGCAACTGTATCCACCTCCTGGGGAGTGTGTGTGTGTGTGTGTGTGTGTGCTTCCATGTGTTCCAGCTCCATAAAGAACTACAGGTGGACTATAACTCTGGGACTGGCAGCTGTTGGTCAAGGCTTTCCCAGGCCTGCCATGCAGTGGTGCCCCACCCTCCCAGGCCTGCCATGCAGTGGTGCCCCACCCTCCCAGGCCTGCCATGCAGTGGTCCCCCACCCCTCCCCGCCCCTGTTAAAGCCCTCTCTGAGCCCTCCTCATACTGATCATGGGTGAATAAACTCACAGGATGGTATTGAGAGGTTGGTGAGGGAGTGGGGGGCTGTCAGTACACACACACACACACACACACACATGCGTGCACACACACACACACACACACACACACACACCATGTGCACAGATGATAGAAGCTTTGTCAGCCATTTGAGGAATGTGGAAGAGAGGTGGGATGGTGTGTTTGTACGACGGGGATCAGCTTTTGTGTACGTGTGTGCATGTGAGTGTGTGTGTGTATATATGTGTGTCTGTGTGGAGCCCAGTCAGTCGCTGGTGGTTCTGCAGTTCAGATGATGATAATAGCATGTCGGCTCCTCACTCTTCACCTCTGGTACAGCAGGCTTCTAAACAGAGAAATCACATACACACTCACAGACAGGTGCATGAACCTCAGTTTCCTTCCGTTTGTTGTAAAGAGAGAATTGAGGTCATGTGATGAGCCATTAGCTGAGCTGAGCGTGTGTGTGTGTGTGTGTGTGTGTGTGTGTGTGTGTGTGTGTGTGTGTGTGTACAATGTACAATGGCCTTCTTTTGTTGTTTGACTGTGATGTCAGCATGGATGAATGTTGCTGGTGTCAGAGTGGTCGGGCGAGGCAGGATGAACTGCCCCTCTCTCTCTCTCTCAGAGAGAGAGAGAGAGAGATACACGATTGAAGAAGGGAGAGGAGGGAAGGTGGTACAGAGGGTGAAAGGGAGAAGTGTGTGTTCTCCACCGTGGGGGGGGGGGGAAGAGGGGGCCAGAGCCCTCCTGCTGGGGTCTGAAGAGAGCCATTGTGGGAAGTGGAGCGGCCCAGTTGGACCCAGACCAGACTCTTCAGTCACACCACCATCAGAGTACCATGCACTGATAGACCCTGTGTGTGTGTGTGATACAGAGATATCTGTGTGTGTGATACAGAGATATTTGTGTGTGTGTGATACAGAGATATCTGTGTGTGTGTGATACAGAGATATCTGTGTGTGTGTGATACAGAGATATGTGTGTATGTGATATATGTGTGTGTGGAATCGAACTGGCAACCTTCAGATTACTAGCCCGATTCCCTAACCGCTCAGCCACCTGACTCCATTAGAGATATCTGTGTGTGTGTGTGATACAGAGATAGCTGTGTGTGTGTGTGTCGCTCTCTTGCACTCAGTCTTTGTTCTCTCTCTCTCTGGCATGGCGATGCCCCCTCTCACCCTCTGGATAAACTGGCCCATCATGCATTGCCCCGTGGGGGTTGGCAGGACTGGCTGGTAATCTGGAGATTATCGTGTGGCATTGTAAGAACAGCCACAGCCAAACTGGGATTATTCACACTTCACACACACTTTACACACACACACACACACACACAGATCTCTTTATCATTCACACACACACACCCACACACACACACACACACACACACACACACACACACACACACACAGAAAACATACAGATGTATGATAGATGTATGCATACTAATTTGTGATACAAACATTTCTAGTTTATTGGATGCATCTGTATATATCTGCACATGTTTAGACATTGAATCTCTCTCACACTCACACACACACACACAGCCACATAGGGAAAGTGATGATGGTGTCTTGTTACAGAGCCTACTGGCTGGAAGAATGAAATATTTATGGCTCAGTGGGACTCACACACACACACACACACTCACACACACACACACACACACTCACACTCACACACACCAGGTCTGTTTTAATGGGCTAACAGGTCTCACTGTCAAATAGTTTACATTCTCTGTGTCTTCTCAGACGGATGATGAAGCACTGTGGAACCCTTCTCACTCATCAAACCATCATCGGGCTAAGGTGGGCTAGGCTAATGTGGGCTAGGCAAAAGGTGGGCTAGGCTAAGGTGGGCTAGGCTAAGGTGGGCTAGGCTAAGGTGGACTGTGATAGGCTAGGCTATGATTGTCCAGGCCAGAGTGAGCTATGCTAAGACACAGACACACACACATAAGAGTGGGATTCCCCTCCCCCTGCTCCAGGTGTGCTCTGGAATGTCCCACTTGGGCCCAGCAAGGACAGGAAGCTGTCACACTGATGCAGCTGGAAGAACAGGAAGCTGTCACACTGATGCACCAGCAAGGACAGGAAGCTGTCACACTGATGCACCAGCAAGGACAGGAAGCTGTCACACTGATGCAGGAACCCACACCACCGGAGGAGGAGAGGTGGGGGTTGGAAGGGGTGGAGGTTTAGGAGACCGGGAAAGAGAGGATGAGAAGGAGAGGGGGGTTCTCAAAGATGAGAGATGGAGGAGGGGGCGGTCGGTCTTAAAATAGCTTCCAGTCCTCAGTCTTACTGAGCCCGACACTGTTTGGGTTCGTTCTGACTTGTGTCACTGATGTGTAAATGCTCATATCAGTCCAGGAATGTGAATCTTCCCCAGCAGTGGCCCGTGTGAAGGAAGCCTGTGTTTTCAGACAAAAACACACACACACACACATTCCTGTCTGTGTTTGTCTGTCCAGAGGAAGCGGCTCGTTAAGCCTTGTTACTGTGCTAGCTGTAATGAAGAGGAGGCCAGAGTCAACACCACTGGCTTATGTAACACATAAGAGGTGAATGTTGAGAAGGAGAGAGAGATAGAGGGAAAGGAGGGAGAGAGATGAGAGAATGGCAGAGACGGGCTAAAAGATAGTCCAGATAGTGGCTTTTGGATGTGAGAGAGAGAGAGGAAAATAGATTGTTTATGGGAAGAGAGAGGTGGAGAAAAGGAAGCGATAACAGGTACAGTATTGACTTCGCTGACAGACCACAAAGTCTGCTAAGATGCAAGTCAATAACGACCCGTCTGTTTCACACACACACACGCACACAGTTCCTTCCATCTAGATCCTCTTAAAAAAAACATTAGAGACTTCTCACTGACTATGCTAACATCAGGCCCCAACAGGCTTCATTTAACTGGCTAAGAGAGGCTTTGTAGCATAGCGTGTGTGTGTGTGTGTGTGTGTGTGTGTGTGTGTGTGTGTGGAGGGGGTTAGCTGTGGGTCAGACTGGAGGCAGTCCCACTCATCACTTCATTCGACACAGGGATTGTGTCTCCATGTTCATCCTCTTATCACCCTTTCACACTGAGATGCACACACACATACACAGTGTACCCCTACACAGATGACAAGGGAGTTTGTGGGTGTTTACTGTGTGTGTGTGTGTGTGTGTGTGTATGCATGAGTGTGTGTGTGCAGTCTGGCTCTGATCACTAATTTCCCAGTTTAGTTTTGTGGCCTGGGGTTTGTGTTTGTGATGAGACTGGTTTGTGTGTGTGTACAGTGACATCAGGCTTCTCCCAGAGAGAACTTCTCTCTCTCTCTCTCTTCTCTCTCTCTCTCTCTCTCTCTCTCTCTCTCTCTCTCTCTCCTCTCTCTCTCTCTCTCTCTCTCTCTCTCTCTCTCTCTCTCTCTCTCTCTCTCTCTGTCTCTCTGTCTCTCTGTCTGTCTGTGTAGTCCTATTGGGAGAGACTGCAGTGCTCAACCCTAAAAATAATTCTCCATCTTCCCCTCTTTACTTCTGCTCTCCATCACTCCACATCTCGTTCCTCCTAGCTCCCCTTCTCCAGCCCCCCCCACCCCCCAATTATTCACCCCCCTCAATCTTATTAGTCTTTTCTGTTGTCCTGCCCTACTCATTTGCTCACACTCACTGACACACACACACACACCCACTGACACACACACACTCACTGACACACACACACTCACTGACACACACACACTCACTGACACGCACACGCAAACACACTTACATAAACAAACAACCATTAGCAGTGTTATTTCAGACTATCCCTCAGGGTCAGTCACATTGATACTTATTTTAGTTTCCCTTACAAGGAGCCCACTGTGTGAGAAGAGTGTGTCTGTTTGTCTCATCGTCTGGGTGTGTGTTTAAGCACTTCTTATGTCCTGTGTGTGTGTGTGTGTGCTGGGCCCAGATCCAGTCAGCCCATGTGATGAGTGTCTTTGAATCGCTCTGTTCACTGCCAAAACACATCCTGTTACATCACTGTTAACGGTTGCCCCCGGCAGCGCAGATACTTTACGACTACTTGCTGCTGTATTCTTTGCTTCTCATTGCATTGGCTGCCAAGATTTTTGGATGGAAGGCTGGGGTAGGGGTAAAGGGGAGGGGGGTATTGCCATGATGATTTATTGACCTCTAACCTCCTCTGTGGATCAGAAGGTCACGTCTTTAATGGTGGGGCTCTGTCTTCGATGGTGAGGTGTGTGTGTGTGTGTGTGTGTGTGTGTGTGTGTGTGAGGTAGTGCGTCTCCATGGCTTTGATGTTATCTAGAACACAGAGACACACCTGGACTGTGACAGAAACCCTCTGGCTGTGCCTTTGACTGAATGTGTATTCACCTCTGATTCTCTCTGTCACCGTGTGTGTGTGTGTGTGTGTGTGTGTGAGATGCAGTCCAGGTGTCTGGTGTTCTCTGTGATCTCTGTATCATAGAAGAGATGTCGGTGGCCTGGAGCTAGGTGTGACCCCATCACTCACCTGCGTGTGTGTGTGTGTTTGCCCGTGTATAGTACACCAGACAGGAAAGGTGTCCTCCGAGACAGCTGACTCACTCCCTCATCCATGCATTCATGCATTCATTTGATGTGTGTGTACCGTAGAGAAGATCTCAGGTCAACCCTGGCTGGTGGTGTGTGGGGTTCAGGACCTGACTGCTCTCAAGGCTGATCGTTCTCCTGGTGGTGTGTGGGGTTCAGGACCTGACTGCTCTGAAGGATGATCGTTCTCCTGGTGTCCTGACTCTGTAAGCGTTTAGAGGGAGTGGGAGGAGCCACGATGCTGTGAGGAAACCCAGCGTGAATTACTCTGAGCAACCGTTCACCTGTGTCGGACGAGATACGGGCTGTGTCTGCCTCTTTCTCTCTCTGTCTCTCTCTCTTCCTCCCTCCCTCCATATCTCTCTCTCCCTTCCCCCATTCCTCAGCTAGCAGTACTGTACATACTGGGAGTCACCATGCTCATTTCATGGCTTTCAGACAAACACAAAGACACCATTCTGTTCTGCTTGTTGAAATATGCTCATTTTCTCTCTCTTTTGCTCTCTCGCAATCTCTCTCTTCGCTCTCTCTTTACCTCTCTCTTTTGCTCTCTCTTTCACTCTTGCTCTGTCTCTCATCTCTCTCTCTTTCTCTCTGGGACCTCCTAACTGGGATAGATTAGTCCTCCTAACTCTGGGATAGATTAGTCCTCCTACCCTGGGATAGATTAGACTTCCTAACTCAGGGTAGAAACAGTTAGGAAAAGAAGAACATGGGCTCTGGGGCCTTGGTCGCCATGGAGACGAGGAGGAGGAGGCGAAAGGGAGGAGAGAGAGAAGGGGAGAGAGAGAGAGAGAGAGAGAGAGAAGGGGAGAGAGAGGGAGGGAGAGAGAGAGAACAGACATGAAGACAAAGGCAGGAAAGTTGTGCTGGCAGCTGAGTTTGGAGGGTGGAGCCCCTGGGAGAGCTGCTGTTGCAGGTGGTGAGCAGGGCTGCTCAGGGACTAGCTGGCTGTCACGCTGTGTGGGTGGTAGTTGACTTGTTTTGGCTTTCTGTGAACACTGGTGTGTGTGTGTGTGTGTCTGTCTGTGTGTCTGTGTCTGTGTGTCTGGTTGGTGTGTCTGTGGATATGTGTGCATATGAGTCTTAATTAGCCCTTGTTGTCTAGCCATGCTCCCCCTCCTGCCCTTTGAAGTCTCCTCCTCTCAGACTACCCATCATGCACTGGGAGACACCCTGGGGGGGCGGGGCCAGGGGAGTCTGAGGGGAACCAATGACGGCTGGTTTGGGGGTTCAGGCCTGGAATGTGGGTCAGGATCACACAGCAGTGAGAGAATGGTAGGTCTGATCAGTCAAGACTGTTGGATTGTCTTTGATGATTAATTCCCTCTGCTACGTCTAAACCATTCAGATATGCCAGATGTCATATTGCCCGCACTGACACACATACACACACACACACACCAAGCCCCAAGCCTAGGCCTGTCACATGAAGACCCTTTGTTTTGGTGGGACTGAGAGATAATACCCATCTCTGTTACACCCCTGTGTGTGTCACACAAAGCCTTTGTGTGTGTGTGTGTGTGTGTGTGTGTATATATATATATATTTGTGTGTGTTGCAACAGACAGCTTGAGAAGATCGTATTGATCACTTCTTTCTCAGAACAGAATTGATGTGGCTTGTTAGCTGTGCAATGGAGCAGCATAAAAAGGGGCTGTTTTCTTTACAACGGGAGAGGAGAAGAGGAGATGGAGAGGAGGAGAGGGAAAGGAGGAGGAGGAGAGAGAAGAGGAGAGGAGGAGAGGGAAAGGAGAGGAGAGGGGAGAGGAGGAGAGAGAGAGAGAGAGGAGGAGAGGAGGAGAGGGAGAGGAGGAGGAGAGGGAGAGGAGGAGAGGAGGAGGCTGATAGAGGGAGAGATGTTTGAGAAAGAGTTTCTGCTTTTAAGAAATTCTTTTTTTTTTTTTAGTGGGTGAGAGGCTGGTAGCATGACACACTTCTGCAAGTAGGCCAGGGGCCTGCTGTTAACCACATACTAACACACACACAACTATACATTCAGAACCTGAGACAGTGAGAAAATATGAATTATTGAAGGCCAAGGACACCATGTTTTGTGCATGGTCTTGGACC